>NC_056750.1:180044230-180311730 GCF_019279795.1 Protopterus annectens | reverse complement strand
AGTATATAAGCAAGCAGGTGAAGCTGCTTATTGGATTGATGGTATAATGCAATAAATGGTAATGAAAGTGAGCGGTTACGCTGCTTGATAAGTACTGATAAAGGGTAATGGAAGTGAGTGGTACACTGCTTCATAAGTTAGTGGAGGTATGGACGCTGCTTACTGATCAGGATGAGCAGGTTTACGCTGTCCTATCCTAAGATAATTTTACATGGATGTTATTTCACCTGTATCATGTCTGGTTGAAATGAATGAATATTGATTAACATTTATGTTTATGGAAATCTAAGAAAGGTTGTCAAATGTCATGTGGTGTAATGTGTTTCTTGAAGGGGACCTGGACAACATTATTTTTTCTACATTCTGTGTATGAGTATACTGCACTGTGACAAACAAACAAGATTGGTGATCCCATACTCACAGATTTAAAATAAAATTCAGGTCTACATTTGTGATACATTACTGAATGTAGTTGTTTATTGCAGTCATGGTACCTAATTTTTGTTTGGCCATATTTTGGTGTTTTGCAAGTCACTGGTAAGACCATTGCCTATGTGCATGTATTCTCTGATTTCTGTAATCCACTGGATAGCACAGCAGTTAACACTCTCATAAACCACAAAACTTATAAATTGATCTCATAAAACTAGTCTGATAAATATTAGATAATGCCCAACGTCCATGACAATCCATGCTTATTTCTTGAATGATGGTAACAGAAAGAAAATCCGCATTTAATTATAGTGCAGGCTGAAACCATTTTCATCTGTTCTTGCAAGAACCCTGTTAAGTTATACCAAGTCAGGTCTAACTTATTTTACTGCACTTAACTCTTGCATAAATAATGTTAAACAATTAGTTCTGCTTAGCTTTGACAATTTTTAGACTTGATTTATAGGGTATTTATCTTCTTTTACACAGCAGTTTATTGCATGGAAGGAACCCATTTTTCACTGAATCTGGATAGATTGCTAGACAAGTCTGCAGACTAGTCTTGGCTCCATTTATATCCTGCATGAGAACACTGAATGAGAAAATGATGTACTAAATTTTAAGCTACAGCAGCCTACAAAATAATGAATTGAATAAAGGAATGCTGACACATTTAGTGAAGGCAGAAACGACTAAAAAATGGAAAAGAGGAGCCGTCTGTTCATTTCATGCTTCACGTCTGAGATAAGACGCTTTCAGAAGAACACTTTAAATTATAACAATAGTGTTTCTTTATTGTGCCAGTGTTCTGGGATGCTTTCAGATGCATAACAAATCATTTAGAAAAAGGAGAAGAGCCTGACATCTTCCTTCACCATGTAATGTGTGTGTGTATCTATATAAATATATATAATTTTTATTTCCTTTTTAATGATGTGAACACACTAGACACAAGTGTCTGTTTTTATGGATCACCTGGCACCACTTCTGGTTAAGTGACTTGCTCAGATAGTTGGCAAATAGAGGCTGAGGGAATCAAACCTTGGGCTACAGGAAGTAGTGTGTTAACAGATCATAATCTTAATCCTAAGTGATAACTGCCAGATCAAATACATCAGCAAACTGTAAAAACTGTACCAAATTAACTAACTAGTGCCTATTACATGGCACAGTATTCCAGGACATTACATAGAATCAGTGCTGGCCTCCCAGCCCTTTGGCTGTCTATTTCTAATTATGCGTATTGCCACATTATGAGATATTGTTTCTAGCTGGCTTAGCAAACAATAATGCTTGAAGTGGTTGGCATTATAGACAAATAATAGACCTTCCAAGGGTGTTATGAGGTCTAAAGATGCATGCAGAATGCCTCCACTCCCCTGGCAGGTGCTTTTACCTATAGCACCCACTCAAGTGAGCATTATTGTTTTTACAAGCTGGGCTACCTGTTACATTGTTTTATATTTATTTTATTGACATGTATATACATTTTCTTTTATATTTTTTATTTAAAATATTTCCTTTAACTAATGCTTCAAAGTTGTTTTAGGATACCTGTGTTGGAGGATGTATTTTATATCCAAAATCCAAGTTATGTAAGTATCTAATAATGTCTACATGTGCTCACACATATATGGACCCAGACACTTACATATATCCACACAAATATATACAGTGGCAGAGAGAGACACAGTGTATGTTATATATGCAGTAACTCACATTCTTGTGTGTGTGTGTGTGTGTATATATATATATATATATATATATATATATATATATATATATATATATACACACACACACACACACACACACACACACACACACACACACACACACACACACGTGCGGATGTGTACACAAACACAAGACACATATTATGCATACATGGAGATCAAGAGCTACAGCAGTACAGTGTCTCTTACATATGCAGAAACTCAGATATATACACGTGCACACACACATACACACAAGCACACATTCATGCACATATAACAGGTGGTGTTGCAGTTATTTGTGTTAGTTCTACTTTCTTCCTCGCCCTAAATGTGTGCTTTTAAAAGCCGTGGTTAATGAAGCAAGAGGGAACGGAAGGTCCTTGTAACTCATGTTACTTGCTTTAGCTTTGTTTATTTATTTATTTAGTTAGTTATTTTTTTTTTTTTTTATTTCTCCCCCTTGCTAAACTGTGGTATCTTATTTACATTTAGTAAGATCAAGCAATATGGTAGCCCCTTTGTTTTATTCCATCCATGCTTGATAACAGTTCAAAATGGTGCTGTGGAAAATGTTTGCCCTGCTGTGGAAAATGTTTGCCCTCCAGTAGGATTTTGGTTCATGTTCTTCCCATTTTCTAAGCAAATTTGTTTTTGGCTACATTTGACAAAATACCATCTTAACATCTCATGAGAGAAGAAAACATGAAAGGGAGTTTTTAAGGGTATCTTTCACTTTGGAAGTAGTGCTTAAAATTACCTTAATGCTTAAATGTGAACACAGACAGGGATGTAGGTGTAAACTACTATGTAACAGACTTTTTAAAGATTTCATGCACCCAAGAACGCAGGGCTCCATATAGAAGTATCTGTTCTGAAACAGAAGTGTAGTGTAATGTTAAATACGACTGGTAACAAATGTGCTGTGGTGATTGTGCTTTGCTAGTTTTTTTATGTATTATATGTTTTGTTATTTTCTTAACGCCACTGATATTTTCAAATTTAATGTCTAAAGTTACTTTGTTTCTTCTGAGTTATGCATTAAAACAGAGCATAAAGTACAGTGAGTAGCCACTCATTAATTTTATTACATGGCTTTATTAATGGAATTCTAAACACTCCTGCACACTGCATTCCCCCTATTGCAATTGTAGCTTTGTAGTCAAATGACTTGACCCTACAGAACATCCAGGAGAACCAAACTCAATCAATGATCAAAAAAATTTTTAGTGAAAAGGACTTTGGTGGAACCATTTGGTTGAATTTTTTTTTAATGCCACATAAAATAAAAAAAACTCATTCAATGCCATTTTGTATTGTATGCAGAAGTTAATGACTTTAGGATTGATTTCATTTATTTTATTCTTTTTAGGTAAGTGGACAAAATCACTTGATTCCTTTTTCAGCCACACCCTACTTACAGATAAAACTGAATTGAATAAATGCAGGCTAAGGACTGATTTGTTAACTTTCTCAACTCAAACAAAAAAAAAAACCTCATAACATTCTACACAAACCAAACAAATATCCAGCAATTATCATCCAAAGATATGAGCCATCCAGGTCTCATATTCTAAACCAAATGCTCACTCTTAAATCAAAGACCTCTGCTGAAAATGGGATCCTAGGACTCCAGTCAGACTTTCCCCAGTACACAAATGTCAATTAAATAAACAAATAAATAAATAAACTACCAATATTGTCTATGTCAGAAAAGTTTGGACTTCAGTTGACGTTGGTATGAGAACAGAAACAAACCTAAAAACCAGTTCTACAAAAGTTAAGAAAAAAACTATTTAAAACTCCCACCTGTTCATCTAACACCTAACAAAAAATGTAAATTAATGCCTGTACGCATTGCTAAAAAAACACATGTGGTCTTTCAGATACATTTTACATGTTTATTGTTCTTAAACTCCCAGTAATGTCTTTCTTATCCCTCCCCATCTTGACTAGTTCTTTTATTTTTACTGTATTATATTCTCCATTTTCTATTGCCTAGATTTGCACTTTCTCATCTTTCCCTCTTCTCCTACAAAGTATCATATGTTCACACTGCTTACAGTTTTTAAAACTGAACATAACTTTTGTGTATAATGCTATTAAGTTAAAAACAACTGCACATTGAAATATGCACTAATATGTTGCTTCTAAATGTAATCTGTGTTTACTTTGTGGGCCATTTGTATTAATATATCTCTGAATGTAAACAATGAGATTGTAAACAGAGGCCCCATCTGTTTGAGTTGGTGGATGTAAAAGATCCACAGCACATGGGAAGGTCCCCAGTGCCTTGGCCAAATTTCCCCTAGTTAGCATGAAAACCATCTCAGGTCTTCCCTGCAGAGAGTCCACTGGCATAGTGGGACTAACCCAGTTAACAAAAGATAGATTGAGACACAGAGAGAGAGAGAGAGATTGACAGACAGAGAGAGAGAGAAAGATTGAGAGAGACAGAGAGAGAAATAGATTGAGAGACAAAGAGAGATTGAGAGACAGAGAGAGAGAGATTGAGAGACAGAGAGAGAGAGAGACTGAGAGACAGAGAGAGAGACAGAGAGAGAGACTGAGAGACAGAGAGAGAGAGAGACAGAGAGAGAGAAAGAGAGACACAGAGAGAGAGAGAGATAGAGAGACACAGAGGGAGAGATAGACAGAGAGAGAGAGAGACAGAGAGAGAGAGAGACAGAGAGAGAGAGACAGAGAGACAGTGAGAGAGACAGAGAGAGAGAAATAGAGAGACAGAGAGAGAAATAGAGAGACAGAGAGATAGACAGAGATAGATTGAGAGAGAGAGAGAGACAGAGAGACAGTGAGAGAGAAATAGACAGAGAGAGAGAGATAGATAGACAGATATAGATTGAGAGACAGAGAGAGAGAGAGATTGAGAGATAGATTGAGAGACAGAGAGAGAGATAGATTGAGAGACAGAGAGAGAGATAGATTGAGAGATAGACTGAGAGACAGAGAGAGAGATAGATTGAGAGACAGATTGAGAGAGAGAGATTGAGAGACAGATTGAGAGACAGACTGAGACAGATAGACAGATAATCTATCCCTGGGATTTAGGAACAGTCACGTAGGTTTTGTGTGAGGCCTACCCAATATTTACATGCTAGTGCAATGAGCAGCAGTGCTAATGGCATAAGCATGCTGCTCCTCACGCCTACATGAATACAAGCAATTTCTTGTGGCCAGCAACAGTGTTGATGGCCAAGAAACCATGTTAAGCAGCATAAGCACACATAGTAACCAAACAGGCTTGCCTATGGGCAAAGCTGTTAAACATGCTCACGTGGACAGCACAAAGAGCTACATAAGGCAAATAATGCATGCTGTACACAGGAAGGGAAAGTGTACTGAGTGTGCAAATAAATGAAACGTGAATACAGTAATAAGTAAGAGGGGATGTGAAACTGCAAGGGCAACTGCAATACATGGGTTACCAGACAGGAAAAGTGTTGTATGGACAATCTGCATAGAAATCAAAGAGACGTATACAGAAAGTTGTACAAAGGCAGGTTAAGTGTTCAAATTCTAATGCAATAATTGATGAGAAGGTGCTTATGTCACAAAGACAAATATGTAATAATAATATTTTACAATACGTGGGTCGGAATAATTAATGGTGGTCACAATTCGTGAGCAAATGTAAGTAAATAAAGCAAACATGATATTATAGGATGTGACATTTACACAAATTCACATTGTAACAGAGGTGAATTATATGACATATGAATGTCATTGGCATGCTGAGTTGAGATGACAGTTCATTAAGACATTACATACATTATAGGATATTTACACAGCATGCATTTCATCAATATAACATGTTGGAAAATAAAACAGGTGGGAAAGGTGCGATATTTTTAAAAGTATTTATATGAAATCTATAATCTTTAAGCGCTTTACTGTTGATACCTTCCTTATTTCTTGAGGAAGTACGAACCTTATATGTAAATTTTTAGATTTAAATAATGTTAGTGCCTTTTTAAAATTTGCTTCAAATTATAGTCACACTAATGTTAATTATTTAGATGTGACCATTTTTAAAGGGGGGGGGCAGATTAATGATTACTATTCATAAAAAAAGATGTACAGAATAGTGCTTATCTACATTGTGACCCAAAAAGACCAATTAATATTGTAAAAGGACAAGGGTCAACAAATAAACAAAGACATTGGTAACCTCCAAACTCTGGATCCCACCCAGTTTGGGTTGTGAAAGGCAGATCATGCGTCCTGAACCTGATCAACTTCTTTGAGGCAGTTACCAAAACTGTGGATGAGGGTAAGGTGGTTCACACAGCCTATCTTGACCTCACCAAGGCTTTCAACACCATCCCCCATTCTGGAATTATAGCTAAACTCACTACACTAGGTATAAATCCCTACGTCACAAGATGGGTTGCCAACTGGCTCACTGACAGAACACACACTGTAAAAGTTGCAGACTCCAAATCTGACCTCAAAGCAGTAACAAGTGGAGTACCACAGGGTTCCGTCCTGGAACCTCTCCTGTATGGTATCTACTTCTCTGATGTACAGGCTAACACAGAAGGCCTCTGGCTAGCGAAGTTCACAGATGACTGCAAACTAGGAGCCATAGTCAAGTCCCCAAATGATGTGGACATCCTACAGAAGGGCCTCACTGAGATAGTTGCCTGATGTCACAGCCATGGCCTCAAGCTCAATACCAAAAAGTGCAGTGTCATCCCCTTTGGTAAAAACTCTGTACCCATGAACTACCACATAGACAGCAATCTACTTAACACCGAATGCGTGATAAGAGACCTTGGGACCCAGGTGGACAGTAGTCTCTCCTTTGATAGTCACATCACCACAGTAGTCAGGAAGCCCTTCTACATGGCACACCTCATCATAAAAGGGTTCTCATCCAGGAAAAAACAGGTCATTGTTCCCCTCTACTCATCACTCATTAGACCCATTATAGAGTACAACACCCCTTTTGGAATGTACCTCACAAGACATCTGCAGCAGCTGGAAAGGCCACAGAAGTACCTCACAAAGAGGATTACTGGCCTCAAGCAAATGCCCTACACTGACCGCCTCAAAAAACTCCAGCTTTACTCAGTAGCATATCGCCTACTCCGAGGTGATCTCTGCCTAACATATAAAGCTATGTCAAACCCAGATCTGTTGGACATGCTACACCTAAAGAAATCCCTATCCCTCCTAGCTACACGTTCTAGGGACCTAAACCTTATCACCACAATAAATAGGACATGCTAGAGGGATAGATTCCTGTCCCAGAGACTTCCTATACTCTGGAACAAGCTACCCATCTATGTCAAGCAAAGTTCTTCATTAGCACTCTTCAAGAAAAATCTTGATGAGTGTATGGGAAACAGGAAATATACCCTGGGGATCACTTCTGTGTCTCTGCTGAACAGTGGCACAGGAAAATAACTTTCTTGGGTGGCGTAAGCTATGGTACCTTGCTGGCTAGGCTTACGTAGGCCCTTGGGCCGATAGCCTAGTACCTACCTATGAACCTATGAACATGAGTTAACTGATAAAGAGGATGACTTCCAAAGGAAAAGTGTTAGTCTATGTCTATATCAAAAATTTATTAGCAGAGGATATCCTGAGAAGATAGTAATGGAAAAATATAATGAAATATGTAGTAGAAGAAAAGATGGAACAAAGAAGGATGTATCTACTAAACAGATAGACTATAAAACTTCTATGCAAATTACAAATAGTGTAGATACACAAGCTATTAAAAACATTATTTCTGTTAACTGGAATTTGTTCAAATGTAACTCTGAGATTGGTAAAGTAGTAGGGGGATGCTTCTGTGTTTGTACAGGAGAGGAAAAAGTTTTACAAAAATCTATTCAAAGTAAATTGAAGCCTCCACAAAAGAAGTGTATCAGTCCAGGCATGTATAAATGCTATAACTGTAACTTATGTTGTTATTTATTGACTGATGTTTAAAAAAATTGTATTAATGGTTTTAATGCAGAGTTAAAGGGCAGATAAACTTATAAGTCTAGATCTGTAGTGTACCTAGTGTTGTCCATGTTATGTATTTCATTTTATGTTGGTCATACCACTAGGGAACTTTACAAGAGTGTGTATGAACATAAATACACTGTCAATTGGAGATGATAAAAATGCTCTTGGGTAACATTACAGAGTGACTGAGTGTAAAATGAATTTTAAGTTTTTGTTTTGGATGAAGTGATATGTTTTGACTGAATGTTTAATGCTGAAGAAGAACTTGGGTAGTTGGAATATCTTTGGCAAGTGAAATTAAATGCTTGCCACCCACCCGGTCTTAATGATAGAGAGGATTTTGTTGCTTTCCTTAAAAGGAAATTGTTGAAGCATTAATTTAATTAATAAGTGTCATGTGATTTTATTGGCTGGAGCTTATAGTTAGTGAATGTTCAATTGCATTATTCAGTATGAAGAAGCCTTATCAAGATGAAAGCACTTAAGGTTTAATGTGTTTTGATCAATAAATTCATTGTTTGGTTATAGTCCATTTTTTTTATTTTAATTTCAGTTATTTCTGGCGGGGGGGGGGGGGTTTGAGTGTTCTTTGATTATGTTGGAAAATAGGAATGACACAGAAGCCACAATCTCCTTTTGCAAGAATCAAACCCATCCTAACAATGCTAACACTGGCCTGTGTTATTAACTGTGTACACCACAGAAATATGCCTAACACATGTACAAGAAGGAACACCCTTAAAAGCAATTATGCACCTCAATATTCTAATAGTTATGCATCCCGTGTGTGTGTGTGTGTGTGTGTGTGTGTGTGTGTGTGTGTGTGTGTGTGTGGTGTTACAAATGTGGAAGCAGACTGTGACATACCTAATACCCTTGCATAAGGCACTCCTGCCTGACACAGTTATTGTAAACATTGCAGTATGATGCAATGTATTCCCCAGAGCTGTGTGCTGTTGGCATCTGCCACAGGAGGTAGCAATGGGTATTGTCACAAACAGATTAAATTAATGTGTGAATTAAGGAAGAACCCATAATAAAGAATGTCATTAGCATGTCACACTATTGGCAATTAAATGAGTATGCACATGTGCACACAATTGTGTATATCAATGTTCCATGGTCAAGGCATAGTAGGATCAATATCTGTATACATACCACCCAAGAACTGGACCACACTTGTGTACACCACAGTACTCAATTTATGTGCCAAGTTAGCACTCACAACATTACACAGGCAGAACAAATGTCTACTTTAAGGAAATCCAAAGCTACTTTCACATGTGCACGTAACATATCAAGGGATGAGACAATGAATCCCTATGCTAGAACTGAACATCAAGCTGTACAACTTCTCCAAATAACAATATAGATATTAATCACATGCTCCACAGTGGAACTGTTATCAAAGCTGTTGCACTCCACCTATGTGAAGTTATTCAGTCACCTGTAGTTTATCTGTCCATAATTTTGTCTAATAAAATTTTATATGGGAGGGCTCTGCCACTCCATATGTATGAAATATAATTTGGTTTGGGTTGGCGTCTTTCCTACAGAGCAGTTGAGGACACAAATATTCACAGTCACTCAGGGCTGGTTTGGAACACTTGCCTAAGTATTGATAAAATCAACACCATAGTAGGATCAATAAATGTGCCATGTTATAAGTGCATCACCAGTTGTCATATGTGTGGTTATGTGAAAGCATTACATCATGTGTATGAATCAAGGAATATGTGTCCCTGTAATTACTTAGAATCTTGCTGTATGTCAGACAACATTGCCTGATACCAGGTATACCCAAACACACCTGTAGCCCCCTGATGTTGTCACTGTAATGGTAGAACTACAGTTATGCACACTGTGAATATAATCCTGTATTGGAACACATGCCTTACTTAGGCAACCACATACATCATCTTCTGTAATCGATCCTAAGGAGGTGTCTCACTGCAACTGTGACAGAACAGCAGTCAGTTCCAATGACAGCATCAGTCTTCAATACAGCCTTTTCAAAGGAAATGTAGAATAAACTCTTGTAACAGGAAACAACATCTGCACATGAACATATATGGAATTGACAACACTGTTAACAACATGTATGTTGATTGTAAGCAGTGACATTGGGATTTGAATAATATAGCTAATATCACAGGTTAATGCTAAAACATAAGTGCAAATGCAGACTTATTTGATGACTGTGACACTGTACATTTCAATCTATGACATCACCATTGTGTATTACTTTCATGTTTCCACTAAAAAGTGGTTGCAAAGCTGTCATTAATGTATACTGCAAAACTGAACATGACATATACCTACCTGTCTTCTGTATATGACACACACATTTGTGAATACATATCTGTAGCCTGATCTGCACAGTAAGAGGAAGAAACACACACTCATGACAGTCATTCCTGTATTTGAACTCTCTACCTATATAGTGACACAATCTACAAACAAGTGTATTATATGCATGCATCACAGAAGAAGTCTGATTGCATGTGAGCCACACTGCACCTTTGAAAGGATGACATAAGCTGTGTCATGTAAGAGAAATGTGTGCAAAAATTCCTTCTACAGCTATGTACAATTCTAAATGTAGTCAATAATAAGAGGTAGAAGATACTCCTGCATCAATTTGCACAAACACACACACACACACACACACACACACACACACACACACACACACACACACACACACACACACTCAGTACAGTCTCACTGCTGTATTTAAACTCCCCACCTATTGACTAATACATTCAACAATCAAGTGTATTACAAGAGAGGTCTGACTTTAGTGGTGCGAGAGTGCACTATTGAATTGATGACCTTATCAGTGTGTTGCAGACAGTGTGTGTTTGTGGACAGACTAAAAAGGAGATGTGGGATTGATCCAACTATGTAAATGTTTCTCATGACTGAGTCAAATGAGCACAACTATTGATTTAATCTCCCAGTGATGCAATGGAGATTAGAACCCTACCTACCTAGCTAAGCAATCTATTGGACATGGTACTTAACACAAGTGCCAGTTCAGAAGTCTGACTTTTATAGTGTGAGAATGCATTTTATACAGTGTGGTGTTGCAGAGAAGTTGATGTTGAGAGAAGGGTCTGACACTGATGTGGACTTACCCTGCAATGTGGACAGCAGTAGTCAAGGTCATATTTGCACAACTCCATATACATGCATGGATTTACTTCTAAATTGACTTTCTTATAATCGAGACCATAAGATCAAAGTTTTGAAACTTCAAAATTTAAATAAAAAATAAAAAATATTTTTTTTATGTTTTTGTGGGGGGGGGGGTAAGCTCCCTGCTCCCCCCCACACCCCCTGGAAATTAAATATATCAAGTCTGAGATCGCACTATTGCAATGAAAATGGTAAATATACCGTTCTGTGCTGTATGGAGATTTCCATTTCAACGATTCGAAGATTCAAAACTTCGATCTTATGGTCTCGACCATAAGAAAGTCGATGTTTTGAAAGTTCAAAATTTAGAAGCAGATCCATACAGACACACACACACGCACACACATGTTGGATGCTTTGAGATTAGAACACCCTACCTATCTATTGACACAATCTAGAGGAAACAATACTTAACATACGATCATAGCATCATAGGAGGTTACTTGGCTAACAGCCCTATGGCCCTTACAAGCCTAGCCAAGTTCAACCCATGTTCCCATGGCTGTCTGGTTCAAACAGACACTAAAATAAGCACCTATTGCCCCTGTCCAAGAGGAACACAGGCGGAACCCCCTCAGGTGAATTTCCAGTTACTCATCCAATCATCCAAATTATGCTTAAATCGGGTGAATGAGGGGCTTTGTTTAACATGAATAGGAAGCTTGTTCCAAAAGTTGGGCAACTTCTGTGACACAAATCTGCCTCTCCAGCAAGTTCTATTGATATCACATATGAGGTTAAGGTCCTTTGAGCGAGTGACCCATGTGCCATTTGACTCGCAAATGTTTAACATTTTCATTAAAGCTGGGTCAGAGATTGCTCTGTACGCAAGCCACAGTTTGCCTCAGAGCAGTCTGTATGACACAGAGTAAAGTGACAATGATTTCAATCTGCCCACATAAGACAGATCTTGAAGACCCTGAATTTTCTTAGTTGGGAACCTTTGTGGTCTCTCCAATTGCTGTAGGTGTTTGGAAAGGAACACACAAAGGGAGCATTGTACTCTATTACTGGCCTGATGAGGGTAGAGTACAGGGCGGTTATAACCTTTTTTTTTTCTGGAGGCAATGCTCTTACTTATGAGAGGAGCAATTTAAAATGCCCTTCTTACCACTGTGGAGACATGGTGATTGAAGTTAAGTGCCACTACAGAAATCTGACTTTTACACTGTAACACTGTAGTGTAGATAGGATTAGCATCTCAGTCCATATCAGGGGCGATATTGTGTTGAAGGTTTTGTGCAAATACATTTTTGTTGACATGACAGATTAAGGTCAATGTTATGATCCGTAATACATACATACTGGTGACTTATGTCAGCTATGCTCACATTAAGTATATTGTAAAACTGAAAATGACATGTACCTACCTGTCTTGTGTATATCAGACACACACTTTTGAAACACAGGATGGACAATGAATCATTCACGGATCATCAGGTTATGATGACAGTATGTAAACCTTAATGAATCATACTGATATTATCAGTGATGTGTGTGTCATGCATGGGCATTGTGGACTGTCAATACCAAACAATACTTAATGTTCCAATGCAGGATAAAAAAAATTATGATTTATGTGTGCCGAGGCTGGAGGGACAGATTCATATCCCAGAGGCTCCCCTCACTCTGGAACAAAATCCCAATCCATGTTAGGCAGAGCCCCTCACTGACCCTCTTCAAGACAAATCTTGATGAGTGGATGGAAGATCGTAAGTTTACCCCTGGGATCTCTTCTGTGTCCCTGCTTGACAGAGGTACAGTAAACTAACCTTAAAAGGGCTACCTTCTGTGACCTACTATACAGAGGCACAGTCAACTAATCTAAAAGGGTGGCGAAAGCCAAACACTCTGGCTAGGCTTATAAATGCCCTAGGGCAGATAACCTAGTATCAACCTATGAACCTATATGTGGTTGCATATTATTTGCATGCGTCAGTGCTGCAGCCCAGACCCAACTGTCCAGAATGAAGTGATCAGTTAACCAGACAGTTCACTGCATTTCACGAATACATTACACAATTTCAATGCAATGAAGTAATATCATCCAGCAGCAATACTTATTTTTGTTCAATATCTCTTCCTAAAGTGCAATGCTGAGAAATGTATTTGTGCGGATGTTGACAAAGTTCATGGGTGATCAGACTTTGATGTGTTGAACTCAGATTATGAAGTGTCAGTATTTAGTGGTGTTCAGTGGTGTTCCCTGCCAGTATTTGCAAAAATAAGAATGACAGAGGACATGTGATTCTGATTACATTTACAACAGGTTGGTTTTATATTCACATGTTGCATATACATGCTCCGCATGCTTTGTTATACCTTTTAATGCTAGCTCCAAAGCTCAAGTCAGAGATGAAGTGTTGTGCTTGCCTTCCCCAATGGCACACTGTGAGCAAACAGAGTTCTCTGCTGAAGAAAACGATAAAAAACTTCATTGTTGTGCCTTATACACTGCAAACAGGCTTAGCTGTGATGCACAGCCATCAGCAGTCTGGACAGTACTTAGTGGAGAAAATCTACCTGTCACTCTAGCATTCTCTGTGGCACAAGGTGTAAATTGTCAAACCAAAATGAAAAAGCAGAGTTGAAGTAAGGTTTAACTCCAAGTATGCAGATCATTTTACAAAAAAGTGTCCGCATGCGATTATTATACTAACTTTTTATCACGACTAAGAATACCTAGTAATGACTATTATACATATATTGCCTGCACAAATTGTGTGTGTAATAGCTACTAAATAATCTTTTATACCTACTATGTACGACGCACGCTTTTGGGATATCACAAGTTAATTGGGTGTACAATAAGGTATCAGGCAAACACTCACCGCATTTTGCAGTAACACCTGAAATGCCATTTAGCATGACACACTACAGTTGCTTATTGCTAGACCTTGTGCAACTACATAACACTACAACTGATAAAAAAGAAAGGGCTTGGAGACATGCACAGGCAACTCATTCACAGGAAAGACACGTATAAAACCAAACAGTAAGAGTTTCACCTAATGCTGGATGCAAACCGTTGTCAAGATGAAAAAAAAATCTGTAGACCCCACCAAGAAAATCCTACTTCACACATGTCAAAATCACACCTTTGAAGGGACAGTGATACCCTGTTTAGCCAACGTAAGATGTAGGTATTGTTATTCAGCAAAGTAATTGCAGACTGAAAATGCCATAACATGACATTTACATCCGTCGGCCTAATGATTAGTCAACAGTACAAAGGGGTGAGACAGAAGGGGTGAAGATAGAGACACATATACAGACACATATGAAAGGGTGGTGTTATGGGTCATTAATGTACATCTCTGTGGTGTGTCCTCAGTATTACTCAAGTCATGACCTGTATCAGTAAGTGATGGCTCTGGGGATGAAGAAGCTGTATGATGGGCAGAAACTGATGATGACATGATTAGAATATTGCTAGTTTAATTATTCTTTCTTATTCATTTATTTATTTTTATTTAACATTTATCAGGAACGCTCAACTTGGAATGAAGCTAATCTTCAGCAGATGGCCAGGGAGAACCACTCCAGATTCATGTCTTTGTAAGGTGGGAGGAAACCGGAGCACCCGGAGGAAATCCACATGAATGCAGGGAGGACATGCAGACTCCACTCAGAAGGAACCCAGGCCAAGAATGGAACAGGTGAACCTCTTGCTGTGAGGCAGCAACACTGCTGCTGCACCACTGCTCCATCCGGTTATGGTCATAGATGTGTTTGCAAATGTTTTTTTTGCAACGGTATTCAAAATATGCTCATGAGAGGCTGTTACTGGGTTAAGTATAATATCACACTAAGAAATAATTTGACATACATCCAGACTTGACCCCTTGATGCTATGGCCAAAAAAGCTATCTTCAGACAAGTTATTTATGTCAACAGTCCACAGACGAAGGTGCACTTTGTTACATCCAATAGTCAAAAAACTGTTTGAGTAACAGTTGCATAATATTGCTTTTAGTCTGCTCTTACTCTGTATTCAGCTAGCACAGCATGTTTACGCAGTTTTGCGAGAGGATAACAGGACTACTGTGGGTGATGGCAACAACTGACAGCCATTCACTATCACTTGGCAGTGTTGCATTTTGCCAAACTCCACACAAAGGCTGAAGACAAAAAGTGAAGGCTTTATTACTGGCCATTTTTGGCTATTTGTGCTGTGTGTGATTCTATTTTTGTCCAGATTAAATATGCAAGAAAAGGGTTGATAGGAAAGTGGTAAAAAGGGGGGGGGGGCAAGCAGAGTAGAAGACATAGGGAGAGAATAGAGGAATTTACAGCAAGGTAGTGGGAGACAGCCATAGTTATCCATGTCTTTACAACATAAATGTAGAGATATAGCCACAATTTGCTGAATTTTAATTGCCACCACACCAAGGATGGGTGACAACAGAATAATGTTGCATAGTCAATTGCACCAAATCAAGTGTGTCAAGAAGACACATGGCTGAAGTGGAGAGCTATTTATGGGTTGTTATTTTTTGTGGGATAAGTGCCCATGTTTTACTTTTGTTTCCTTCAAAGAGAAATGGGTGGGGTGAGATAAAAAAAGAGAATTAGATCCATGGCATATCACATGGCTATAGAATTTCAGAAAATAAACAATTATGATTATCCAGTCTATGCACCTTTGCCACATCCAGGTACAATGGGAAGGTCTTACTCTGTTGTGCCATTAATCAACTGCACTGCTGTGATATGAGCGCTACAACTATTATAGTATTGCTATACTGCATACAATCACAGTACTTATTAGGAGTACAGTAACACCTGATGCAGATGTAACCCATGCCCATGTGAGGCAATTTAACCTCTCTTCGTGGGCCTCATTGTTCACTGCAATATCTTCAATAGCTGTACAACAGAGAAGAAGAGACATGAAAGGATATTGAATAACAGTGTTGGATGTGTCCTGCATTCTATAATATTCAATACTGATGGGTCAGCTTAACAACTGAGTGCTGTCAGCAGTCCTAAACTCATCCTCCCATTGGCTAAGGAGATCCTTCTTGCATCATTTCAGGTCACGATATTGGTGACGACAATTCTCTTCAGTGCATGGGATGCCAGGTGCATTGGCTAATATATTCCAAGCCTCAGTCTTACACTGAGTCACAGCATAGTCACCCTGCAGCAGCCTGTAGTTGCAATGATTCATGAGGAGTGCCACAAATATTCTGGACTCCTCAACAACCCATCTTTGTGCTCTAAATTCAGCGCCATCATCTCCCACACCAGTCTGGCCTGCAGAAGTCAAGCAGCAATGCTAAGTATGAATTGGTGCCAAATTCCAGTCTCACATTTAATGGCTAGTGGGCAAACACATACAGCCATGCCAACTGCATTTACACAATGGTAAGTACACAGAGGCATTTGTAAATAAAGCAGAAGGTATTTTATCAAACAGCAAAAAAGATGTGAAACATGGCAGTGAGCTTTGCCATATGTGACGCTCAGCCTAGTCACACTTTTCAGATGGTCATCACTGACATACTTAGTGGTTTGGCTTGCTATCATTGGTGTTTTTGAGGTGAAATAGGAAGACTTGACACATACATTTCTGGAATTACACACAGTTAAAAGTAAGTTGAGCAATGTGGGAAGCAAATCTAAAAAAGAAAGTACATAAATTTCAAGCAGGGTGACTATTTGTTCGTGCCGCAGGAGAACTCCCTTTCAGCCATGTTCATTACAGATAAACTGCATTCATTATGAATGGAAATATACTTAAAACAGGAGTGTGTGTGTGTGTGTGTGTGTGTGTGTGTGTGTGTGTGTGTGTGTGTGTGCGTGTGTGACTTTAAAAATTCCTGTGAAATGCATTCTCATGAAAGAGGCATTATTACTCTTTGTAAATGTATATCAGATGGATAGATTTTCATGAGCTGAGTAATACAAGTTGGAGTATGACACGTACATACTTCAGAACACTACTGAATTAAAAACAGAGTTGGGCTATGTGAGGACAGGAAATTATTTTAATTTAGGTATTCTGCCCAGCATAGATAATGCAAGCACATTTTTATTCCATTGTCAGAAATGTCCTACGTAAACAATTGCACATATATTCAACTGTGTTTCATAACTAATCCAATAATGGCATATGCTACTTACAAAAATTAATTTATCAAAGCATTAATGAGACATATTACAATAAAAATAATTATAATAGCCATTTGTATGTAGCATTACCTTTCTAGTCAAAGTGTTGACAACCTCTGTAAAAATTAAATGTTATTTGGACTTGAACCCTGGATCACCTGTGTTTTATCTCCAGAATCAGTACACTTACATTCTGTGCCACAGAGACAGCTATATAGCAGGTGGATGTTCTACACTCTGTACTGTCCAAAGTGCTGATGTTTGCGCATTGCTGCTAAGCCTATTTGTGCTACAGAAGGATGCCCAAGTAAGATTTTTCACTTTTTTTCTTTAAGCAGGTAAGCTTGATTGCATGCCGTTCGGCAGTGAACAAGTGCACAAGGCAAGAAACAGAAAAAAAGTGTATGAATTTATGATGAAAGTGATTCCTACATCTGGAGTAAGTTTCACTCCTTAAAAGTACTGTATATTGGTGCCAAACATGTTTGCAGTAATGACAATTACAGAAATTAAATTGTTCAGTTTCCTTCAACTGTGAGCCCTGTTTCTACCCTGCTAAGCAGTGTTGAAATTACACAGACAAAATAACATGTATAACAATTTATATTCCACAAAACAAACCAGCTTCATTTTCACATCTATTGCACACATTCAAAGCAGCATGTGACATCAAACTCCTCTTTCCTGTTTCTTTAAAATCATTTCATTTAACCTATGTGCTATAATGATACTTAGATGCAATGTAGAGTTTCGTCTCTTACTGCTGTCTAGAGTGATGTAGCAGAGCACACCTGTGCCAATGTGAAATGTGCTACTGGTGGCAAGACAAGTTATATTTCTGAGTTTGTATCTTGGGCAGTGGATTCTCATTTACTGCCTCGAAACATAGCCACTGAAGATTGTGCTCTGCTGAAACGCTTTCAAATAAGGAACACAAATAAAGAAAAAATAGACGATTGCAGTAGTAACAAATATAGGGTTTGTTTGTCTTTTCAGCTTTTTCCGGTTAGGGGTCGCACAGCGGAACTCGGGTCCGCTAATGATTGGCAGTAGATTTTTTATGGTGTGGAGTTGCCAGCCCAACCCCCAACCTTCAGTGAAGTCACACCCATTCACGCATGTCTTTTGGAGGCCACTCGACCATGGGGAGGACATGCAGACTCCACACAGAAGGCACTCCAGCCGTGAATCAAACAGGAGAACCTCTTGCTGTGAGGCAACAATGCTACCGCTGTACCACCGCGGCTTGGGTAATACTAATGAAAAGGCAGGATTGTGAAGTTTGTTTCCTAGATCTGTGTGTGATACAACCTGATCAAATGCTCAGAAAATATGCATTAACTCTGTCAACGAGCACACTATCTGGAATTGCCTGAACTCAGTGCAACAACAACACATGCTCAGTTGCGTTTCTTATCCTTCTTTACCACCAGCATAGGACCAGAAAATGTTACTTTCTCATTTGCTTGAACATGTCTAGATCAATGTCACAGTAACCAATAATTCACAGTAATAATAACCCACACCTTTTTAATGTCAGGTTGCCAACACTGGCAGCTTTATTTTCTGAACATCTTCCCCTCCTCTCAGCTTAACCACAGAAATGCTGTGTCATGGGCATTTATTTGCATCTTGGTTACAGTGTGCAATACAGCTGATCAGTGTTTCAGACAGATTTTAAGCAGAAGATAGGTATTGTTCTCTTAGTACAAGGATGTCAATGCAGTTGTTCTCATAGGTCTCTAGGTGCATACGCCTTCTTATTATAAATCTGCTCTGCATGATACAAACCCTTCAAAGAGAACAGTCACTATTGCTTGTTGTTGTAGTCAGAGCAATCAGAAGCAGTTGCAAGCAATTAGCAGCTAGCAATTGTCACTGCTCCTCCCTGCAGTCCTAGGGCATGTGCATACAATTGTGTAGCTACCTACACCGTGTTTACATCCCTTACACAAAGTGAATTATTTTAGTATTCAGGAATTACATGGGTAAGTCATTTTGTGGATATTGGATGGCACCACTTTTAATATCTGTATGTGCATACGGTGTTACATGTAGTCTTTCGCTGGTGAGTGTTGTTGCTAGCATTTGCCTCTCAGTTGCTGGGTGTGTGAGCTGAACTTTGAGTCTTAGATGGTGAGCGTATTTTCTATTCTTTACCTCTTAGTCAGGGCAAGGACATGTGCATGCCAACTACCTCTGCAGCTGGAGGTTCTCCCTCAAACTCCTTGTCTGTATGTGTGGGAGGTGATGCCCCTCCCTGTAGTCCAGGAATGTATGGTCATGGTCCTTGCTGTCCTTGCTGTAGTTGTTTCCTAAAGATGATATTGTGCAACATGACACAGGGTGTGAGATTTTCTGCACAGGTGCTTGTGCTGTATTGCAGGGAACCCCAGGATGTGTCTAAACAGTGGAACCATGACTTTAGCATGCCAAAAAACACACTCTATGACATTTCTAGATTGAGTGTGGGCATAGTTGTATCTTTTTTCTGTGGGTGGGTGCATATTTTTGATAGGTGTCATAAGCCATGGTTCCAGTGCATAACCTGCTATACCCAGTTGATGGCCTTGTAAAACATCACTCTAGCAAACTTTGTTTAAATCTATGAGATGTGCCACATGTGAGTCATAATAACTGAAAACTGTCTGGGTTGTCTGCACAGACATTGAGGATGATCCCTCAGGCATTACAGACAGTCTGGCAATTGATTGAATGAAACCCCTTCATGTTTATGTATGTCCTTGCCTGTTCAATAGGTGGGGCTTTTACTTCTATGTGAGTGCAGTCTACAGCCCCCAAGACTTCAGGGAACTGTGCTACTACATAGAATTCCTGCAATGTTCTTGCTTTCTCTTCTGGTGTGTGTGGAAAATAGATGCACTCCTTTGGATGTAGTAGCATAACATTAAGATACTGGTGAATGTACCAGCAGCTAAGATCCATAATGCTACACATACCTTAGTTTTCATTGGTATAGGTTCTCCTTGATTTCCCCTTGGTATGAGGTGCAGTCGACAGAGGTTGCAGAGTTCCTGTACTGTTTCCCTGTCAACCCTGTATCACTCTACTGTTTCAATATTATGCAGTCCATGATATGTTAAATGGGGTCTGAACACCCTTCTCCTTACACAAGGTCTATCTGCAGCATCAGCAGCAGAGATTTGAGCCTGTTACACATAAACATGCAAGAGAGCAGCAATAGCCCTTAACACTGTTTTTTCTAAGCGTGATGGTGGCTGTTTTCGAGAGCAGGTTTTGGTGCTCATTGTAATGGGCTACACCATCTCTACATGGTTACTTTATAGCTTTCTGAATGGCTCCACCATACTGGATTGACTCATTAGCATGTAATTCAGCTGATTATGCTTTCACAGCATACTCTGCTGTTTAACTTTGGTAGCTCTACACAATGTGTGGAGATGTTTAATGAATACAAATGGCGCACTAGCATGTGAGCTTTGTGAAATGATACGCACATGATAGCAGCGCGAAAATTAGAAATTCGTGAATTCGGCCCCAAGTGTCTAAATGTCAACTGTATTTTCTTGAAATGCTTTTCTCCCTTTGACTCTGCTGAAAATGGGTTTTCAGCTCAGTCAAACTAGGTTAACAAAAGGAAATAAGTAAATGCATATGTACATACTTTCAAACATACATATATACATACATGCATTCATACATACATAGTTTAATTTGATAAATGGATAAGTTCATTGACTCTGTGGATCATTCTCTGTTACAACCTGGGTCAGTGGCAAGTAAAACAATATTCCAGGAAATACAAATAGTCAAAAGAAGACAAGTTATTCAGAATATAATGCAACAAGATAATTAGTTTTTGCGTCATCTTAAAAGTACTCAATTGTATTTATTACTGCTTGGTGTAACTCATTCTAAGCCTTTTAGTTTAAGCACTTGGGCTTCAGACCAGTTGTTTTACATTAAGGTTTGTGGTCTGCACTGTAGTGGCACAACAGGTAGCTTACATCCTTCTAAGTTGGGAACTGCTGATTGAGGGCTCAGTGTCTGTTATTCTAAAAGTGTATTAATTCTGGTTTAAGCACTTGGGCTTCAGGCCAGTTATTTTACATTAAGAGGGTTTGTGGTCTACACTCTTGTGGGAGGAGAGGCTGGACTCTGCCCTTCGGAGCTGGGAATTTCAGGTTAAAGGCTTATAGTGTCTGCATATTTGAACTGCTTCTTACTGAAATTGGTACACCTTGTTTTCTGTAGCATAGACTAGATCCAGGCCTGCTGAATCTAGCTTTGTTTGTATAACTTGAGCACTAATCCAGGCATTCTTTAAAGTATTCAATTGTATTTATTACTGCTTGGTAGTAACTTGATTAAAGTGTAGCTATCATTCTAAGTCTTTTGGATTAAGCACTTGGGCTTCAGACCAGTTGTTTTACATTAGGAAGGTTTGTGGCCTGCACTGTGGTGGCAGGACAGGTAGCTTACATCCTTCTAAGTTGGAAACTGCTGATTGAGGGCTCAGTGTCTGTTATTCTAAATGTGTATTAGTTATGGTTTAAGCACTTGGGCTTCAGACCAGTTATTTTATATTAAGAAGGTTCGTGGTCTGCACTCTTGTGGGAGGAGAGGCTGGACTCTGCCCTTCTGAGCTGGGAATTTCTGGTTAAAGGCTTATAGTGCCTGCATATTTGAACTGTTTCTTACTGAAATTGGTACACCTTGTTTGCTGTAGCATAGACTAGATCCAGGCCTGCTGAATCTAGTTTTGTTTGTTTGCTTGTTATTTCCCTGAAACGCTAATTCCACCTAAAACGTGGCTTTTCAGCGCTTCTGTGGATCCCTAGTGATATCTGCATTGCTTACTGAACTTATTTCCTTGTTTCACTTGAAAGAAAGTTACTGTTTGTCGTTTTTGCATTTAAGTTACCTGTAATACATTACATTTAAGTTACCTGGCACTTGCTCACTAAGTCAGCACTAAAAAATTAAAAGCACTACACCCTCACAAACTCCCCTTGAGTACCTTGTTCCCCATTGGCCCTTTTTTTCAATTATAAAGGAATTCCCAATACTATTCTGGCATGTCCAAAGGTCAGTTGTCAATCTCCTCTCTGGTCCAGCTGGTGAATCTGGGAATCCTGAGGCAATGTTACAACTGCCTCATGTTCACAGACAACGCTCTCCTCCTCCCAACAAATTCCAACACATGTGAGAGATGCAACCATATAGCCAAACTGGAGGCTATGCTGTCTCAACTCAGTAGTGGCGTAACCAGTCAGGAGAAGGAAACCACACTCACTACAATTCCAGTCTCACACAGACCTACCACGACAGCAAACCAAACACAAACACACAAAAACATACTCAGAGGCTCTAAATAAAAATCTGCCTAAGCAGCAGAGACCTCCAAAGCAGACACCCAAGCAACCGCTACCCCAAAACAAAGCACGTGCAACACATAGCTCACAAAGCCAGTGTGCTGAACAGTCACAGCCCTTAAGGCTAAACACCACACCTGATACACTTGTAATAGGTGGCTATCGTCAGGCACACTGACGTCCCGCTCACCAGGCTGAACAAAGAGAAGGTCACGGTGAGCTGCCTGTTGGGCGCTAGGATCTGCCACATAACACACGCACTTAGGTGACTCCAAGGCAAGTACAAATATGACTCAGTCATTGTCCATGCTGGTGTGAATAACCTGAGATGTACCTCCCTGGACTACATGAAAAGAGACATAGAGGAGCTCTCTGAGCATGTAGCCCAGGCTGGTATGACCCTGACCTTGAGTAGCATCTTACCCTCACCAAGAATGATGCCACAATATGAAGACAAGATGATCAATTTCAACAATTAGCTTAAGTATTGGTGTCATTCAAAGGGGATCCAATGCCTGTCTGCCTGGGATGACATGCTCGACAAGCCACGATGCTTCGCTAGGGACGGCTTGCACCTGTCACCCCTGGGCTTTCGATATTGGCAAAGGCTCTTGCTACCCCCATAGTGCCTTTTTTAGGCAAGGCTCAAAAGACAAACCCACCTCCATAGGTATCACAAGGGATAAGAAACTAAGAGTAATGCTACTCAATGCCAGAAGTCTAAACCTCAAGATGCACGCACTCGAAACTCTCCTTAGCATGGAGAACATCGATATCTGTGCAGTAACAGAAACCTGGTTCAAGGCTCCCGAGAGCACCCCAGCACTACCAGGTTATACCTCATACCATGCTTTTCAGCCCCAAAACTTGGACCGAACCACAAAAGGAGGGGGAGTATCAATATCCGTCAAAGATACCCACACCTCCAGGTTGGTGGCACAGCACGAAGCATCAGAGACTATCCATGTGAAACTAACAGTGGGTAAAACTGCCTTCCAGTTTATAGCCTGCTACAGACCACCCTCCCAAACCCAGGAACCCCACTCGGCCTTCCTGAGAACACTGGAAAATATGAAGGTCTCTCCAAACACCATTATACTGGGTGACTTCAACTACCCAAACATAGACTGGGAGCATTACTCTAGCTCCAACACCCTAGCCCAAAGGTTCCTAGAATTTATAAACTCAAATGCTATGGAACAACTTGTTACCACTCCCACAAGAGGGGAAAACATACTGGACCTGATCATCACCAACATGGGGACTCTATGCTCCAGACCAGAAGTGTATCCCTCACTGGTAAGATCAGACCATAAACTAATCTCACTGGATATTCACATCCCGACCCCACCCCCTGCCCAGAAAACCACAGTGAAAAGCTTCTCTAAAGCAAATCTCACACTCCTCAAAACTGAGGTGGAATCCTTCAAAGCCCCCGGGCCTGTGGAAAATATGGCCCAGACCGCAGAATCCTTTATAAACGCATTCTATGAAAACCTTCAGGAATGCATGGATCATGCAATCCCAAATAAAACCAAGACCCAATCCTCCAAAGGCAGACGTCCTGTCTGGTGGACCTCAGCCATAAACAAACTATACAATAGAAGGAGAAAGCTACTACATGATAGAGCAAAATCCCAAAAAGGGAAGGCATCTCTGATCAGTATTAGCAAAAAACTACGGGCACTCATAAAATCGTCTAAGGCCAGCTTCGAGAGAAAAATTGTACAGGACACTAAGGATAATCACAAGGCTTTTTTTAGTTATGTTAGGAACCTGGGTGGGAATTCCAAGATATGCTCAGAATTAGTCCAAAATGAAAAAATACACCAAACCCACAGACATTGCCAACATCCTAGCTGACAGGTTCAGTGCAAACTCCCCCCCCCCCACCCCACCAAAAGGGCGAATATCTATCCCAGCAGAGTGCTGCCCCCCCCGACATCTCAGATGCTCAGGTAAGAGCCGCCCTCTCCAAAGCAAAAAACACAGCATCAATGGGACCAGACGGTGTCCTGGGCTGCGTCCTACATGAACTCCAAGAAGAGCTAAACCCAAACATAAAACTACTGTTCAATATCAGCCTTACTACAGGATATGTACCCAAAGAGTAGCGTACAGCAACAGTGGTCCCTCTCCACAAAGGTGGTGCCTCAACGGATCCTGGAAACTATCGCCCCATAAGCCTGACTAGCTTGGTCTGCAAAGCTATGGAAAGGATCATCATGGACCTCATAAATAAAGATATTGGGGACCTACAGACACTGGATCCTACCCAGTTCGGCTTTGTTAAGGGCAGATCCTGCCTCTTAAACCTGGGCGATTTCTTTGAAACAGTCACCAAGGCCATTGACGAGGGGAAGGTGGTCCACACAGCCTACCTGGACCTCGCAAAAGCCTTCGATACAATACCCCACTTGGGCATTATAGATAAGCTCACCAGCTTAAATATAAACCCCTATGTCACTAGATGGGTTGCAAACTGACTCAAGGACAGAACCCACATGGTTAGAATTGCTGGAGTCATGTCAGACTCCAAACCAGTTACAAGTGGCGTCCCACAAGGCTCAGTCCTGGGACCTCTCTTGTTTGGTAT
Source organism: Protopterus annectens (assembly GCF_019279795.1). NCBI lineage: Eukaryota > Metazoa > Chordata > Ceratodontiformes > Protopteridae > Protopterus > Protopterus annectens. The sequence continues at coordinate 180,286,330 of NC_056750.1, read as the reverse complement.
ATATTTCACGGAGGTACAGGCAAACACGGAAGGACTGTGGCTGACCAAGTTCACAGATGACTGCAAACTGGGCGCCATCATCGACTCTCCAGCTGACACAAGCATCCTCCAAAAGGGCCTCATAGAAACAGACAACTGGTGCCAGAGCCATGGCCTCAAGCTAAATGCCAAAAAGTGTATAGTCATCCCCTTTGGCAAAAACAAAGTGCCCACAAATTACCACATAGGTGGTAATCCATTAAGTACAGAAGAAGTAATTAGGGACCTGGGGACCCAAGCTGATAGCAATCTCTCATTTGACAACCACGTGGCCAAAGTGGTTAGAAAAACATTTTATATAGCCCACCTAATCATGAAGGGATTCACATCTAGATCAGGGAGGTCATCGTGCCTCTTTACTCATCCCTCATCAGGCCCATAATTGAGTACAATGCCCCTTTTGGGATGTACCTTACCAGACACCTGCAGCAACTGGAAAGACCCCAAAAGTACCTCACCAAGAGGATCAAAGGGCTCAAACAGATGCCATATGCTGCCCGGTTAAAGAAACTCCAGCTCTACTCAGTGGCATACCACCTGCTCAGAGGCGATCTGTGCCTGACGTATAAAGCCATGTCCAACCCGGAATTAATGGACATGCTGCACCTCAGAAAATCCAAATCCCATCGAGCTACGCGCTTGAGAGACTTGAACCTCAGCACTGAAATAAATAGGACATGTTGGAGGGACAGATTCATAACCCAGAGGCTCCCTTCACTCTGGAATAAAATCCCAGTCCAGGTTAGGCAGAGTCCCTCATTGACTCTCTTCAACAGGAATCATGATGAGTGGATGGGAGATTGTAGGTTTACCCCGAGTATCACTTCTGTGTCACTGTTAGACAGAGGCACAGTATACTAACCTCGAAAAAGGGCATAGCAAAATTAATTTAAAATGGGTGGCGAAAGCCAAACACACTCTGGCTAGGCTTACAAATGTCCTAGGGCAGATAGCCTAGTATAAACCTATGAACCTATAAAGTGACAAACAATAGTACTTAAATCATGGAAGTGACACACAAAATGTTGTTCCCTATGCTATGATAAGTAGACTCCCTATTATTTTATTTGCCTCCAAATAAAGAATCTCCACCTTACAGATTATCTTCAACAATGCCTGCCACATCATCAATAAGACAAGAGTGTAGACTAGGTACAGAGATCAGTGGCACATGGGGAAATAATTGTAGGGGGAAGAGAAGATTTGTTGGTTTAAAGCATGTGTTTGTAAGGCACATGATCAACTTATATCTATGTTTACATTTTATTTTGCTTCTATCACTGTATAAAATGAATCTATTTTTTTGCAGTATGCATCTCCACATGGTTGTATATTGAAATACTTAAATGATTGTATAAAAAAATTCATTGCTGTAATGGAGCTTTTCTCCTCAGATCTCTGCTGAAAAAGGGCATCTGCCCAGCCAGACCAACCCGGTTAACAAATGGCAAATAAATAAATAATAAATAAATAAATACATCTTGGACAATAAAAATGTCAGAGTTTGTTGAGAGGTTCTGGAAACAGCTGGTATCAAAGACAGTGAGAAAGGGGACTCCATATCTCACTATGGAAATGGAAATGCTTTTCTCTATGCCAGGATAAGCCACACAAGTGAGGACCTGTACAGGGGAAATTTCATGCGTGTGCATCGTGCCGTGATCCGCACATGGGTGTGAACAGTTTTAGATTCAGTAAAATCATTGTAGCAGCTCGTGTACACGCGCACAAAAGCGCAACTTAGGAACCTTTCGTGCAATGCAAATTTTTGATTAATTAGCTGAATTTTATGGAAATTAACCAAGTGGAATGATCCAACAACCCATAATGCATCTGTGTAGACTCCGTGTCAGTGGTAATAGTGTATGTGTAAATTTTTTGCATACAGGAGTCTACACTGCAAGAAGGGGATGTAAAAGTCCACAAATATGGACATAATTCCCCTAAAAAGGTAAAATCCAATACATAAATGTCCAAATTATATACTGTGGATGTCTGAATACAGCAGGAATTATGTCAAACTAATGTATTTGTTTCATTATAAATTCCTGCATGTTTGTGCTATGTGCCACACTGTACAAACATGCTTAATATAAAAATTTACATTTTTTTAAGAAACAATATATAATGTTCTGTGCATATAAGTACTGTAAGACCTTGCATCGGATCTGCACAATTGTGCTTTCATGCTGTTAACCAGCTTACATGGCTATGAACCGTGTAGTTTCTAGACTGTCAGCATGAATATTATGCAAATGAGGGCTAAATGCCATGGATGTTTTCAATCGCTAAAGGGAGCAACTGTGTATGGATATCTACTTCATGTTGGCTCCTACATGGTGTTTATATTCCCACTGGATGTGGAAGACATCGAGGGGTTGTCATGTCAAATTATAGGATTTTTTTTGTGCTTGTGCTGCTTGCAGCAAACTGTTTGGGCATAGCTCAGCTCATTCGCATGACCAGACCACCCACGTCCAAGGTATTCAACTATAAATGGAAACCAGATGTAGTCAATTACCAATATAAAGTTTTGCATAGCTAAGCTGCACTTCGCTGCACACAGTGCAGCATCGCACACTAAAGTAGGGCCTTTAAATCAAGTCAATTACATCCTAAGCAGGTGAACTGCATCATAATTAGCCAAGGCCACATGGTGGACTTACAGCAGAACTGTATAAAGTATGCATACACCGTACATTCTGATTTACTCTCAATACTCTGAACCATTGGGGTAGAGACTTGGAAATTTTAACTGGGATAATGTTAGGAGCTGCTGCAGCTACTCTACATCTGTATGTGGTAGATACTGAAGTCAGTGCTGCTGGTGCGCTGACAGTAAGCCTCAGTTGAGAAAAAGAAGAGTGTTTAGGCCCAGGGTAACCTTCCAGGAGCTACATGAGCTGGAGATTGTAGAGCACTATACGGTGGACAGGGACATATTACAAGAACTCAGTGAGCTCTGCCGTCCTCAACGCAGAGCCAGAGGTGACAAAGGGGAACCCATCCCAGTTGAAACTAAGATATATGCAGCACTTAGGATACTACCTGCAGGTACTTTTCAAAGAACAACTGGGGAAATGAGGAGGGTGTCAGAGGCATCTGCATCCAGGATACTCCACCAATTCCTGGATGCTATACTCCAACATGCCAGTGAGTGTATATCCTTTCCCCTGAAGTGAGAGACAGCAATATGCAACAGTTCTACCATGTAGCACACTACCCTGAAGTACTGGGTGCCACAGATTGCACTCATGTACACATCAAGGCACCACCTGGTCAGCAGGGTAGAATCTACGTTAACTGCAAAGGATACCACTTCATCAATTGCCAAGCCATGTGCAATGTCTAGGGGATTATCATGAATGTGCATGCTGGCTACTCTGGCAGTTATCACAACTCCCATATCTGTCACACATCACAGCTGTACCAGATGTTTGCTAGGGGGGACATCCCACAGGGCCATTTACTGGGGGATGCTAGCTTCGCCCTGGAACCATGGATGATGACACCCATTAGAAATGCACACACACCCATGAAAGAATACCATAATGAGGCACAAACATAAACTTGGAACATCATAGAGTGTGTGTTTTGGCTGCTGACGTCACGGTTCCGGTGCCTCGCTATATCTCATGGAGCCCTGCAATACTCTCCAGCCACATGTGCACAAATATTCACAGTATGTGCTATGCTACACAATCTTATCCTGTGGAAAAAGCTGGCAGCAGGAGAAGCAAAGGGAAGGGATACACAGCCCCCACCAGTACCTAGATCACCACAGCCACAATCACAGGAGGACTCGGAGGAGGAACCCTCTGCTGATGTCCCTGTAGACAGACATAGGTATGCTCAGTATGCCCTGGCTTTGGTTAAGAGTCAACGCATAGCATATTCACTGACAACTTAGGGACCAAGGGACTAACACCTTACTCCTACTCACGTATATATATTAAAATTGATGCCAGCCAGCACACATATCCTGTTCCTATCCATGTATTGACTGTGCACTGCTTGCATCAGACAGAGTCAGCCCTGAACTACAGTTGTGTTAACTGCTGTATTTGCAAGGTAAGTCTCTAATCTACACAGCACTTGTAAGGATTATTATGATATGTCATTGTAGCTATGGACTGGGTATACTATGCAGGTAACTATACATACACACATACAAATATTTCAAGCACGGGCATTAATGCCCTTCTAGCTTGCCAATATACCAAAACACTATTCTTAAAAATATCTAAACTAGTACTTGCTTTAATCTAATTTGGTAGTCTGTTCCGTGCATCAGCTACTCTGTCAGAAAACCAATTAGTACACTTCTCATTCCTATAGAATCTTATGGTTGTCCGATGATTCTCTAGTACGTTTTGTTAACCCCAAACATTCCCAGAGGTAGTTGTCACTAAATGCACTATATTCCTGAATAAGATCTCCTCTTAGATATCTGTAAGAGAAACTGTACAAGTTCAGATATTTTAGTCTTTCATAATAACTTAAAATTTCACATCCATGGATACCCTTGGTATATTTCCGATGTACTCTTTCCAGTTTATTCATGCTTGTTTTCTTGTGGGGTTTCCATATTGTTATTCCATACTCAAATTTGAGTCTAATGTAATTAACAAACAACAATTTCATTATTTTTGATTTCCTAGACTTTATAAATCTTTTTATACAACCTATAGCTCTAAAACTATCATTAACCAATTGGTTGATATGATTAGAAAAACTCATAGCTGAATCTACCCATGTACCCAGGTCCTTAAATATTTATTTATTATTATTATTTATTTTATTTTATTTTACATTTGTTGACCAGAATAGTCCAACTGGATACATGTCCATTTTCAGCAGAAGCCCGGGGAGAACATACAGTAAAAATCACAAAATGATTACACATTACATACAGTTTGCAGGCTCCAGCTGAGCAAGCAGGTAATATAATCATACATTTTTAAAACAGTGCTGGCAAATTGACTAGGTAATGTAACATAATTGCAGACTATAGAGGAGGATCTAGCTGGGTTTTGAACAAGGACATGGCCAGTGAGTTTTAAAGTATAGCTTGAGGCTTTTTTTGAACTGAGTAAGAGAGGGTTCAAGAGTAAGATCAGCAGGAAGAGAGTTCCAAGTTTTGCCAACAGAGTTAGCAAACAGAGAGTCCCCAGCAGAGTTGTTGATTTTGGAAGTTTGATCCAGTAGTTTATTAGAAGAACGAAGTGACCTCAAGTTTCTATAAGGGTTAATGATATTTTTAAGTCCATGCATATTATCAGGGTGGTTGAGAACTTTATGAGCAATTATAAGCTGGTTGTACTGAAATAGGCTAGGCCATTCTAGCCACCCCAGAAGATTTAGGTTGTGACAGTGGTGGGTCCTATAGGCTGTGTCTGTTGCAAATCTAGCAATATAGTTATAACAGCTGGAGAGTCTGCTAGGAGTGGATTTGTTCAAATTAGTGAGTACAGGGGAGGCATAGATAAGAGTGGAGAGTAGATGGGAATGAGCAATAGCAGTCCTAGCAAATGGGGTAAGGAAAGGTTTGATCTTATAGAGGGAGCCAAGTTTTTTGTTAATGGTTATGATAGTTTGATAGACATGGATATCAAATTTGAGGGTGTTGTCTATTGTGATGCCTAAGAGTTTGGTTTGTGCATCTGGGAAGATAATGGTACCATTATTAGATTTTATGATAAAGAGTAGTGAGGAAGACTTACAAGTGAGGGGGAAAAGAAGCAACTTTGTTTTATTAGGGTTTAATATCAGCTGACAGAGAGCCAGTTTTCAACTATATTGAAAGTATTCTGGGTTAATGTCATTAGAGCTGTCGGGGAGGTGGCTGAACAAATCAATGTGGAGTCATCCACATATTGGATACAGGTAGCATTTGGGATGACATTAGGAAAGACATTAATAAAGAGAGAGAAAAGAATGGGTCCTAGTATGGAGCCCTGGGGGACACCTAGGGTGATGGGGAGATGGGTTGAAAGTTTGTGCTGCCATAAGACGGCTTGTTGTCTACCACACAGGTATGATTGGAACCAATGAAGTGAAAATGCCTTAAGGGTGTGCATGAGTTTTTGGTGGTTGTCCATATCAAAGGCCTTGGAGAGATCTAAAAAGAGGGTTGAGGAAAGCTTGCTATTTTGCTTATGGTTTATGGTGTTAGAGAAGGATAGGAGGGCTGAGGTGGTACTGTGGTGTGGCCTAAAACTGTGCTGAGAGTTAGCCAACAGCTTATTCTGGGTAAGATAATCCATAAGTTGTTTAAAGTTTGACAGTTCGAAGGAGTTGTCTCCTTTATGGAGTGGTATTACATGAGATATTTTCCAAAAGGAGGGGATGGTGGCTTCATATAAGGTTCTGTTGATTATGATGGAGATGAGGTATGCTATGGCATTTTCTGCTTTTTGCAGATACTCTGGTGGGAGGAGATCAGCTGCTAGAGTAGTTGGTTTTAATTTCTTAGAGATCTGATAAGTGATGTAGAAACAGGCTGAAAGATAAAGGAGAGTGGGGTATTAGCTAAAGGAGAGTGGGGTGTTAGCTAAAGGAGAGTGGGGTATTGGCTGCGGCAGAATTTGGGTTAGAGCAGCTGGGTGCCAGTTGGCTGGCTAGGGAATGGATAGTCTCTCTGAAGAAACTATTGAAGGTATTTACAATATCCTCTATAGATTTATGGTTGGAAGCTGATGGGGTAGGAGTGGAGGACTGTCCTGGGTGAAGAAGTTTGTTTATTCCTGCCCAAAACTTTTGAGGTTTGTTGTGATGTTTTTGTTGAAAATGGTAGTAGAAGTTTATTTTGTCTAGTATAATAGATTTTTTTGAGGGATTCCTTAGCTGTCAGTATCCGAGTTGATCTAGTGGGCCTTTTGTGGTACACCATTTGTCCCATGCCTTATTTCTAGCTATGATTTTAGATTTGGTCTCTTTTGAGAGCCACAGGGCAGTTTTTGTTTTGGTTCTAATGGAGCAAGCTGGAGTGTGAGAATCAAGAATAGTAAGTAATATGGAATTAAAGTATGCTACTGCATCGTCCAGTGAAAGGTGCTTTAGGATTGACCAATTGCAAGCTTTAAGTTCATTTTGAAAACTGGTGGAGTTAAAATTCTTATTATTTCTGATGGTTTTAAAGGTGGTCTGGTGGGGGTTGCGCACCTTTTGCTTGATAATGTACGTAACTAAATGGTCACTTAGGTCATTTGGGAAGGTCTCTGACTTGTACATATAGGGGTGGCTGTTGATAAGTATCCAATCTAGGATACTGTCTTTGTTATTGGGTTTGCCTATCCTGGTGGGGGAGGATATGAGCTGCGTAAAACCGTGTAGGTTGACATAGGTTGTAGGAGATTCCAAGGAACAGGTGTTCCAATCAGTGTTAAAATCTCCAAGCACCATAGTTTCTTGGGGGTAGATACTGGATAACCAGTGGAAGATGTCCTCTAGGGTGTTTGTATTACTACCTTGGGGAATGTAAATGCAGACAATGTTTATGCATTTGTTATTGTTAATCTGTAGTTTGGTAATAAGTATTTCTGCATTATTAAACTGGGGTGGTTGTAGGGAGACCACAGTAACATGTACTGTATTTTTTATAGACTACAGCTACCCCATCACCCTTCCTAGTAGTATGATCTAATCTAAGCATGTCGTACCCTGGTGGTATTACCTCATTGTCTTTAGTTACCAGTTTTAGCCAGATCTCCATAAGACATAATACATCGGGGGAGTAAACTGCTAAGAGGGCATGCAGATTATGGACCTTATCGTTTATGCATCTGATATTTAGTTGGCAGGTCAGGGGAGAATTAGGGGACCTATTAGCCAGTGTTATGTTAGAAGGAATATTAGTTTGGGAACTGGAATCAGCAGGTGGGGATGGGCCCGGGTTTGAGTGGATGTCTCCATTGTCAGGCTGTAATGTAAGCTAACTATGAGTTTCATAATTTTGTTTATAAATATTTGGTAATGTTTAGTTTTGGGGCTGATATACCTGGGTCTAATTGGGTGGTAGTTTTTAGGAATGGTGGGGTCAGGTATGTGGGGAATTATGAAGTGGTCAGTATTGTCGGATATTGATGTGGTGATAGTTTTGGATTTTGGGTAGTGAAAACCTAGGTAGGGCTGATTTTCATAGGTGCTGAGGAGATATGGAATGAGTAACAGAGGTAACAGTAAAAATAGTAGCATTATTTTGAGGGATAACATAGTGCCTGGCTGGGGCATTATGTTGGAACTGTATTTGGAGCAAGAGTAAATTAGAAAGACTAGGAAGGTTAGTGGCAGGTGGGGGGATGGTTTGATCTAGGAGGTTATCTTTGATAGGTTATAGTGGAAGGGTGTGGTTTTTAGAGCTTTAAATTTAGCACCATTGGGGGGGGGTGGAATTTGTGGGCAGGGCGGGGCGTGAAGCAAGCCCGAGCACAGCAAGGGGAAGTGGAGTGGGGCCAAACCAAACCACAAGGTACCTGATTTCTTTGCATGCAAGGTAAGTAATAGTAAAATGTTATATTTCATTTCTCTAGTTTTATACTGCAGATTGATAGTACACACTTGGGGAGGTAAAGAAGAATATATTTGCCACAAGTAGCTCTTTAAATAGTGACCAAATAATTAGCTAAAAACAACACTAAGAAATTCCTGAGGCCTAATGGCTTACCAGTGAGCAGAATTCAACTGCTGATGAGCACTTGTGTCCTGATGGGAGACTAGTAATTTAAAGATGGCTTCATAAACAGCAGGAATCTTATACAGACTTAGTATTGGGGGTGGGGGTAGCAAAAAGGATGTGCACCAGGTGCAATGCAAAGAAACCAGGCAAACCAGAGGCAAGCAGTGGAAAACTATGCGTGAAGGCCTCAGAGGGGGTGAGTAGTAATACAAACTCTACTTGTAAAGTGAAAGATAGAAGAGACAGCAAAGTTTATTAAAGTTGGGAGTGTGTCTTCACATTCAGGTGGGGCTCAAGTGATACAAAACTAAGGCAAACAGCACTGTATGGGCTGCTTGAGGGTTAAGTTTTAATTACAGAGATTAGGAAGGACCTGAATTAAGTGTATACTGTCTAGCGGATAGTTAAGATTACTACACAAGCTGGGAGGGGGGACACAAGGCTCAGTCAGTCAGTCTTATTAACACACTGAGAACTACTAAGTAACACAGCTATTGTTAAAGCTTCACTATCATAACACATACATGAAGAATGCCTGGGTGGACTGACCTTCCTAGACTGTATGGGTGGGGCGGTAGCCATGGAATGCAGAGTTGCCCGAGTGTGCTGTGAAGAGAGAGAAAAAGAGAGGGTAAAGCTAGTAGAATGAGACAAAATAGGTTAAAGGATGTAAAGAGGAGCTAGGAGGGTGTTAAAAGATACAAGTCTGAGGATAGAGTGGAGAGAGCAGGAGAGAAGCAATAGAAAGCAGGTGAACAGATGCTACTGCAACAGTTTGTGAGTACTTCAACAGGTAACACATCACAGTGCCATAACTTTGTTTGGAAACAAGTTAATAAATCATGCACAATACATTAACAGCCAATTATCCTGTGCATACAAGAAACAGTAAAATGAACACTTAACAGTCATTTGAATAAGTAGCAGGGACACAACTGCAGTGCTAAATCAGTAAACACTGTTTCTAACACCAACATCAAGTCAATTAGATTTAACTTACAATTATAACAGTCTGTAATGAGTCAACAGCTTCAATCACTGTGTGCTGTATTAAATATTCACCTTTCAATTTATGTCTCCCAAATGTCATATGCTTAGTTTTCGATGTATTTATCAGCATACTATTCTCCTGTGCCCAAATGGTCAATTTAGTCAAGTTATTTTGCAGACATGCCTTATCTGTAACACACATAATCAGTTTACCCAATTTCAGGCAGTCTGCATACAGACTATAGAACACCTCAGATGAAAAAGTTAGGTCTGAAAGATGCAATCTAAACAAGTAAGGGCCTAGGACAGAGTCCTGTGGGACACCTGACTAACCAAGGATTTCACTTGTCCAGTTGGTGTGTGATACTTACCATGTCTTATTTGTAAGTCATGTAGCTATCCATCTTATCAACAGTACATCAATACCTAGTTGTACTAATTTATTGATCAGTGTTTTGTGTATGACCCTGTCAAATGCTGAAGTTAAATCTATATAAATTACATCACAACACAATTTTTCATTCATAGCTATTATATTGTTATAGAACATCATGTTACAGGTGGTAATAGATCTTTTTTTTTAACATATGCATGCTGATGTATGGCTTCTATTCCTAACCTCTCCAGTTCTGACAACAAGTTATCCAATATTATCTTCTCCATTACTTTTCCACAGCATGAAAATAGACTTAAGGGTCTATATGACTCTGGGTTTCTCCTAATCCCCTTTCCATTGAAAACAGGTTTAATAAGTGCACGTCTCCAATCTTGAGGAATCTCTCCATATTTATATGACCTAGTGAATAATAGATAAAACGGTACTATAAGTTCTTGCTGAACTGTTCTCAGGTCATTGTTACTAATTCTGTCTCCTCCCTGTGCTTTGTTTGGATCCAGTTTGCGCAGTTCTTTTTCAATATAATCTAATTTGATTCCAGTATCTGGAGTTACCTGGATGTCACTAGGACAACTTATTATCCCCTTTTGTGGAGCCAAACTGTTTTGCATAAGATTTTGTAAATATATCTATAATCTGGTGTGTCGGAGAATAAAGTTTAGAATCTGCACACAGTTTATTAGTTTGTGTGTCTTTACTCCTTCCACATCTTATGTATCTATAAAAAGGTTTCCTATTATGCTCAATATCTTTATATAAATTCTCTTCAATTTTTTCTTGATCTCGTCTCACACTATGCTTAATCTGTTTGTCCAGCTTGTTTATTGCAGTTTTCAAAGTTGTAGTTTGACCTCTCTTCCATTTCTTATATTTTTTGCCTCTCACCTTAGTCAAACATCTTGTCCTTATGGAAATATATCCCCCTGAAGTTGTATGCCTAGATCCCGATGTTTTATATATATATATATATATATATATATATTTTTTTTTTTTGCACTCAACTAATTTACTTTCAAAACTTTTCATATTCCATCTGCAGTTTTTCCAATGAACACATCACTCCAGTTAGTTTTACATAGTGACTGTTTTGCTTCCATAAAATCTATAATTAACCTTCTGTGGATTGGATAAGATTTCAGTTTGGCAGATTTATCTAGCAACAAATTAACCTTTATAACCCCATGATCACAGCACATCAATGGTGGTAAAACCTGACTTGAAGTTATAGTAATTTCTCTGGGAACACAAACAATGTCTAGTATGTTCTGTTCCGTGGTAGTTTTTTTTTTTTTTTTTTTTTTTTTTTTTTTTTTTTTTTATAAGAAGAAGCAATTGTTGTTCCTGAATATACTCTGTGAATAATTTCTTTACTAACATTGTTGAATCAATATTATTTCAGTCTGTTTCTGGTAAATTTAAGTTCCCAGCTAATATTATTCTTACCTCCTGTGTTTCATGTAAGAAATGTATGAATTCCTCTAGGTCATCTGAACTTGGCTTTGGTGGTCTACACACTCCAGCAATTATATATTCCAGGGTTGTCTTTGTCACAGTTTCACAGTCTATAGTATTAGTGTTATCACTGAACATGTAATAATCACAGGTCTCATAGTTGTCTTTAATCCCTATCATAACACCTCCAACCAATTTTTTGTTAGAATGTCTGTTACACTAAAAACATTTATAGCCTGACAGAAATGGTTTCCAGTCATTGTTCTTTAACCATATTTCACAAGCAATAACATCAGTCTTATGGGAACGTAGCAAATTTTCCAATAAAAAAATGTGTTATTAATGCTCTTAGCATTAACAACCATCAGAGATGTATCAAATGTTACTATCTGAGAACTATTTAATTTTCGACCTGACAAAAATCCTGCCTAGTATTTGTCAAATATTGCAAAATATCTGCTGCAAAAATTCTCTTCCCTAATCTTGACAAATGCACGCCATCCTGTCTGAACACGTGTGCGCCAAAACTAGGCTTGGATACTCTACACATTTCCATTTTTTAAAACAGGACATTTTTTCCAGGTAGGTATTTACCCAAAAAATCTTTTCACTCACAGTGACCTGACTCTGGTTTCTATAGGTGATTTGTGAAAAATACGTCCTAACATCAGTGCAAGCTATGCTATCTAAGAGGGCTATCAGTTCCCTACTAACAGTCAGAGAATCCTTGCCGCTGACATCATTTATACCAAAAAGAATAGAAACAGATCCATACTTTCTTACATTAAGACATTCCAAGGCTTGTCTCACATCTTCTATTTTTGCTCCTGGCAAGCATAACACTATATGATTTTCATTACCATATCTGCAGATATAAGTATCAGTTCCTCTAATAATTGAATCTCCAATTACAAGAATGTCTTTGCTGGCCAGCTCTGAAGAATCTTCAGCTTCTAATACAGTAACATCTGCTATATCAATTGATACGAAGGATAGATCTTTATCAATATCACTCTTATTAATCCCACTGTTTCCATTGTGTATTAAATTCTCATCCAGCTGGTGTTGTAAATCCACAGCTTGAGCCATGTAGTCAACATCTGTCTTTATCTTTTTTCTTACAGTAATGTTCTTCAATCCTTCCATGTTCAATTTTGATTTCTTCCTTTTCATCTGCTCCTTGCCTCTTTTTTCTACCTTCTGCATTGGAAAAATGATGCCTTTTTCTGCAGACTGAAGGTTTTCTGATAGAAAAATATCATCATTTCCTGTAACCTGTGTGTTACATAACAAAGCAGTGTCCTTTTTACTACATATTCTCCTTCCTTTACAGTCAACTAATTTCTTTTTCTTCCTTATTTGTTGTAAACGTCTTCCTTTCTTTCTTTTTTGTTTCCTTCTAAACAAGCTGGATCCTAAGATTGCTGAATACTTACATCCAGAATTCCAACGTTATCAGCAGTATTGTCTTGTTTCATATGGGTTGAATGATCTTTGCAGAAGATAGATGCATCATTTCTTAAATGTGTTCTATTTGCGCTATGCCTAACATTATTTAGTTCATCAGTCCAGTCATTAATATATGAAACAACAGTTCTCTAAGCCATGCCAATTGTAGAAGTGCAATCATCATCATCAAGTCTAGATTTACTTCTAACAATGGTAAGCAAATCATCCAACATTTGACACGAGGAACACAGATCACCAGTGTTATCAGCTGTTACCATTAAATATGCATAGCATTTATTACACTGTACAAGATATTTGTGCATTAGCAAATCATTAATTGCATACCCATTTAAGGAATCCATATTCACCTTCAAACAAATAAAATATTGTAAAAGAAAAGAATAATCAAAATCAGTGACCACAGAATTCAAGAAAACTTAAATCAACTTCTATGACAAAAATCACACAAGCAGTATACAACTAAATATATATATATATATATATATATATATATATATATTATGTGTAAGCAATATACAGCTATATATATATATATATATATATATATATATATATATATATATATATATATAGTTCCCCTTTAGAAGGTCGAATGGCTGAAATCTCGAAATTCATATGGTCGAAGCGATATGCTCGAAATTCAGAAGCTCAACCTTGTGAAAGGGAACTACAAAAAAAACAACGAAACACAAAACAATGTTTCCGCAGGGGGGGCAAGCCCCCCTGCGTCCCCCATACCCCTTGCTAATTATTTATTCTAACTGCGAGATCGCACTACAGCACAGAAAGGGAAATCTCCTGGTCTGCTCTGTATGCCAATCCCCATTCAGAAGGTCGAGCTTCTGAAATTTCGAGCATATGGTCTCGGCCATATGAATTTCGAGATTTCAGCCATTTGACCTTCTAAAGGGGAACTATATACATACATACACACACACACACACACACACACATATATATATATATATATATATATGGGTTCACTTTATAACATCGAAATACTGAAATGTCGAATTTCAGTATCTCAACTATAAAGTCGAATGTTTGAAATAAACGTTCATAATCGCGAATTTCACATATGTCAAATATATGTCGAATTTGCGGTTATGAAGTTGCGCTATGTAATGTCCGGGTTTATGTTTTGGTGGTGCGGGGTGCCGTGTGTGGATGTAGGTGTTATGTCAGGTAAGTGAGTGTTTTGTAAGGGTTTTGAGTGGGAGTTAGAGTGTGTGTGAGGGATTGGAGAATGTGCGTGTGTGAGTTAGCTTTTGTGTTGTGTTTGTGCAATCTCGGAGTTAGTATATATAAGTGGGGGGTGTGGGGGGAGCAGCCCCCATTAAGGGAATGCAGGGGCTTGCCCTTATGTGTGTGAGTTGTGCATGTGTGTCTTATTTTGTTTATGTTGTGATGTGGGTGTTGCGTTGTATGTTTAGTGTAGTGTGTGCGGTGTTTTCGGTTATGTGGTTTTGCGGTTTTTGTTTGCCGGTGTTTTGTGGATTCGGTTTTATAGTCTTGAGATACTGAAATTCGATATTTCAGCATTTCGAGGTTATAAAGTGAATCCATATATATACACACATATATATATATATATATGTATATATATATATATATATATATATATATATACATATATATATATATATAGGGGCTATTGGGACATAAATGACATGGGACTACAGACACCCATTCCACTATCATGTCTTCATTTGTAATCAGTAGGCCTCATGCATGGAATATTCATGCAGTCCTACTGCAACACATTAGTGGTACATTATTCAAGGGAGATATTCAAAAGTGAGGTTAAATAATAGACTAGTGTGTATCCTAGCAGAACATTGGGTTTGTTCCCCCAACCCTCAAAACAGTAGTGTTCCCTCCTAACTGCCATAACAGCAACTCAGATTACACATAGTTAGTATGCCACAAAGTCTCAGGACAGTATAATGGAATTTGATCTTACACTGTATTTGTTAGGTAACTGAGTAATTGCAATGTACATATTTATGCAGGTGATTGTGTGATGAATGATCCCCTTTCTCTCAAGCAGCTTCTGTGGCTCAATGAGCTAAGGCAGTAAGCTTGTGTGATGGTATTCAGTGTTCTAATTCAAAAATATCCAGATATTTTGTATGTGAACTAGTAATAAGTTGAGTTTTACATACTGTGACTCTGTGTGTGCTATACTATTATTAACCTCTTTCACGTATATTAGTTACACAAAAACGGGACAGAGGTTACACTATGTGACACACAAAATCCTGTCATGGAGTACAACTAAATGTGGCCTGGAGTTAGTTTATGGAACAGTAAGTCTCTGATGTAAGCAATGTGCATCCCATTTGCGCACTGCTTAGCAACACACAAACATGTCCAAAAATGCCACCTCACATGCCCATATACTTAAGCAGAGTGCAAATCTATTGCTCCATGTGCAATTTATTTTAAAAAAAATACATACTTGCATATATATATATATATATATATATATATGTATAGATATATATATATATTTATATATATCTGTCTCTGTGTCTGTCTGTATATATATATATATATATATATATATATATATATATATATATATATATATATATATATATATATATATATCAATATCTATATATAGATCTATATATATATATATATATATATATATATATATATATATATATCTCTCTCTCTCTCTCTATATATATATATATATATATATATATAGATAGATATGTCTCTATGTATATATATATATATATATATATATATATATATATATATATATATATAGATAGATAGATATGTCTCTATGTATGTATATATATATATATATATATATATATATATATATATATACATATATATGTATGTCTCTCTCTCTCTCTCTATATATATATATATATATATATATATATATATTTATATACACACATGTATGTGTGTGTGTGTGTGTGTGTGTGCGTGTGCGTATATATATATATATATATATATATATATATATATGTGGTTCCCCTTTACAAGATCGAATTCCTATAAACTCGAAATTCATAACCCCGAAGCCAGAATCTTGAGTTTACAGAAACTCAAAAATGTGAAGGGGAAATAAAAAAAAAAAACACCTTTCTAATGTTTTTGCAGGGTGGCTTTGCCTCCCCCTGCACCCCCCCACCCTCCCTACTTAAATATTCCTACTCCAAAATCGCACTACAGCGTAGGGATGGGAAATCTCCCATTCCATGCTAAAAGGTAACTGAACTCTTTTTTTTCTAACCCTAAACTTCCCATTCACAGTTGCGAGTGAATGGAAGTTCGAGATTCTGGTCTCGAGCTTATGCATTTCGAGCTTCCATTCATTCATGCATATGGACAAAAAAACACAACAC
Source organism: Protopterus annectens (assembly GCF_019279795.1). Classification (NCBI taxonomy): domain Eukaryota; kingdom Metazoa; phylum Chordata; order Ceratodontiformes; family Protopteridae; genus Protopterus; species Protopterus annectens. The sequence goes on along the minus strand of NC_056750.1, from coordinate 180,269,928 downwards.
ACGAACTGGTGGTTTTTAGCAGTTTCATTCCTTAAATATCCTGGAGGAATGAAAGCGCTAAAAACCACCAGTTCATGTGTTGTGTTTTTTGTCCATATGACTTAGACTTTTTTAAGTGTAATATATATATATATATATATATATATATATATATATATATATATATAGATGTGTGTGTGTGCTTGTGTGTGTGTGTACACAGACATATACATCTGTGTCTCCCCTATATTTACAGATACACATAGGCATATCATACACACAGACACACACACACACACACACATATATATATATATATATATATCTGTTTTATACACACACACACACACACACATATATATATATATATATATATAAATATATATACGCTAGAAGTCTAAACAAAACACTCCATTCCCTAGAAGCTGTCTTCAGCCTAGAGAATGCCAACGTCTGTGCAGTCACTGAGACATGGTTTAAAGCCATGAAGAGCACGCCAACAATTGCCTTCCAAACATTTAGACCAGCTACTTCACAGGCAAGGACTAAAGGTGAAGGTGTCTCTATGTACATTAAGACTAAATATACTTCAAGGCTGGTCAAACAGGACAATGCTCATAAGCTGCTCCATGTTCAAATCACCATAGGTAAAATCCAGTACTACTTTCAAGCAAGCTATAGGCCCCCTCTATGATACAGGAAACCCATACCATGTATTTCAACTTATTAGAAACACTAACTATCCAACCCAATACCAAATTCATGGGAGACTTTAATTACCCCACTATTAACTGGGAATCCTTTACAACACCAAACATACAGGCATAGAGATTTCTGGATTTTGTAAACACAATTTCCCTGGCTCTAGATAGTCAGTACACCAATCAGGGGTGAAATCATACTGGATCTGGTCCTCACCAATATGGGACAGTGATGTACACCCCCTACTGTAATGTCTTCCCTGGTAAGGTCAAAACACAAAGTGGTCTCCTTTGAAGTAAAAATAAAACCTGGACCCCCCAGATAAACATGGAATATTTAGGATCTACTCTAAGGCTAACCTCCTGCTATTATGTGATAAACTGGCATAATTTCAAGACCCCATAAACCCTGAGAACACTGCTGCCTATGCAGAAGTGTTCACAGAAACCCTGTACAAGCATGTTAATAGCTGCATAGAGGCAGCCATACCCACCAGGGAGAAGTACAGGACTAACTCAAAATCAAGCCACCCTAGTGGAATCACAGAATTAATAGGCTGTATAAGAGGAAGAAATTCATGGCAAAACTTAGGAGGTATAGCACGCAGGATAAAAGCACTCTTATTCAACTAAACAAAAAAATCAGAGGACAAATAAAGTCTACCAAAGCCAAATTTGAGGTAGGTTTGGCCTCCCAGGCCAAGGACAACCCCTGTTTAAGTGATGCTTAGCAACACGCAAACAAGGAAAAATGTTACCCATATTTAAGTGATGCTTAGCATTGGACAGCTTTTCTAAATATAGCAATAATTGAATTTAAAGTGTACAGATGTTTCAGTGACCTAACACAGTTTCACAGCAGTACATGTAAAATATATCACTGCCCAGGACCTTGTACACTATAGGTCATCACTTAACCTCACAGCAAGAGTAGTGAAGGGAACTCATATATCTTCACATATACTGCAAATGTGTTACTGTAATCATAGTGTAGCTTAGCTGCACTGTTTTGGACAGTGCTAAGCACCACACAGCTAACACAATTGAAAGCATCAAGTTTCTATTCTTAGATGTCAGGTGCATGTCTGATGCATGAGTGTGCACAGCTAAGCATAGCAAACTTATGTGGCACATTGAGCAAACATGTACATAAAGAAAAAAAAAAGATTGAATGTATCCGGTTTCTATTTTTAAATGTCTGGCTCATGTCTAATGTGTGGGTGTGCAGAGCTAAGCACAGCTAAATCAAGTGGCAAATCGTGTAAATATGCACATAAAAGTAAAAAAAAATAATACATATAAATTAGTGAAATAATTGCACACATAGCTCTGGCATTATTTCTTATACACATTTTGGTCAGGTTAATGGGCTGACAGGTATGTGAGTGTGCCATCAGTGCTACATGGATTCAGTATTCTTATTCTGTGAGGTTTCATGCCACGAAACCTCCCTTAGGCACGCCGCAGCATTAATATGCATGGCACGCTGCCGAGGGAAGACTGCGGCTGTGTACATGGATGCATTTCTTGTAGGCTCTACAAGAAGCCTACAAGGACTTTGCTGAATCCTGGGGTGTGTCTGTAGTAGGCTTTAAGCAAATAACCAGTTTTTATTTTCCTTGATATTGGCAATGCATTTAGTAAATGATTTATTGGAATCTACAATGATCCCGAAATATTTGATTATCTGGACTGAAACATGGTGGAGATAATATAGAGAAAGATCATCCCAGTTTAGGGGAGCCAACCTTCTTCTGTTTGCAGTACCAAAAAGCACGGTTTTAGTTTTATGTTTATGAGCTACATGTGATTTCAACCAGAAAAATAGTTTAGAAAGATTGTTTTGATGTTTGAATCTGATGGAGGACAGAAAGGATTCTGATTGTTTCATAACCATGTTATGTGCCAGGCGGATAATGTTGTCCCAAGGATTTTAAAATAGATCAGCTTAATAAACAGAGTCAACACCAGAGCACCTAGGAGTTATCCTTGAGAGATAATTCTGAAGTCGTCAAACATTTTGGCAAAACGTACTTTAACAACCATTCTATGTTGGGTACTTAGAGTTGGGATGTGTTCCGTAGTTTAAATGCTAGGTTTTAGCATAAGGATAGCTTTAGGATTATCATTAGTTGTAGGGCTAGATTTAGTTTACTGGGAGTGTTGTATAAGTATTGTTTCTTGTATGGTGGGGTGTGATAATTTTTTACAATATGTTTTTTGAAGGCAAAACTTATCTGCATAGCTATAGTCTGTTCATTCTTATCAAAATAGTGTTTAAATTATTTCCAGCTTTGTTGATTTTCAGCTACATAAATTTGATTATATCACTTTCGACTGGGCAGTCTTCAGTGAAATGACTAAGACTATCTAAGAGCTTTATACTTGGTATCCCTATGCAATCCCACTTACCAAAAGATGAAAGGTAGGTAAGGGAAGCTGGCAAGCCAGACCCATAAATTCATGATAAGGATTAGCTTTAATGGTTGGGTTGGTAGGGATTGAGTGTGAATTGGGGTCAGGTATGTTCCTGGCTGGACAAGGTGATGTCGCTCATTATGTTTAATTGAGTGGGCTGGGGGGGGTGACTTTGGATGGACACAAGCCAAATATGTTTTTGTTTTGCATAAGTGTAAAGAGAAATTCTTCTCCCAGCTGTCTGTCTTTGCTATGGGAAAGCAGGTCCCAACACATTTCCACAATGGAGTCAGATATATATACACAGGTTAATTTAATGATGAAATGAAAGAAAAACACTTTGTCTTATACAGAGAGTTGTGGAAGTATTTATATTATTTACTCAGAACCCTAAATGCAGGCTTTCCAGTGTTTAGGAGCAACTCCACCAGTTTTGTTGCACACAGGCTCAGTCCAACACAGCTGCTCCATCAAACAGTCCGTAGGGTATTGTTCATAGCTGTAGGCCTGAGCTAGACCTTTTTTTCAGCTCTGCACAGAAATTTTCACCTGATCTTCCTTTAGGCCAGATCCATCTAAGGCCTTTATAAAGCCTCCAACTCCACCAACCATAATAGAGAGTCATTGATCTTGTCCATGAGGATCCTCCAGCTTGAAGAACCAACTTCTTACTCCCATATTTCCAGGCTACAACTTTTTATTTACCACTAATTACAATTAGATTTCTTTATTCTATGCAATACAAACAATTGTCTGACTAATTTTGTAAGAATTTGTAAAGACACAACTTGCAGTTTGCACATTAAAGAAATAATACACATTTCCTAAAGAAGATGACGCACTATTTGCAGACAACGGAAGAACATGACAGAATTATACAGAATTTATATTCCCAACCTCCAGATCACTCACATACGATATGTATTGTCATCCCCCTCCCATCATGCTCAGACCCAAGGGATCAACTTTAGGACAGAAGTTGTATATGGTTCTTTATCAAGGACTACAGTACTATTTAATGAGTTGTAGGACATGGTGTGTATAATATGTCCTTGCAAGCATGATCTCCTCTAGAGGTCACCAAATATTTTTGTAATACATGATCAAGCTTAGCAGTAAAACTTCATTATTTGGCAAGATAAAAGAAGTTACAGACACAGTAGAAGATCGGATCTCAAATTTTTATGCTATTTGTGCCATATTTTGGGCTCAATGAGGTCTGATATCCCATGGTTTGCTTTTACCTTGCTGTTTGTTCTGAACTCTTAAGAGCCACAAAGATCTAGAATTGATTAATCTGAAAGTGAAATTCTGAAGCACTCATGTACAACTGACAACATTCTGTACTCATAAGGATTTTTTTTGTCATTTCTACAACAAAGTCAATCGGTGTGCATTAAAAATTAAAAAGAATTCAAGACTGCGTTAAAAAGGTTGACTAAGTATTGCTATTCAAGTAGCATAAAAGTAGAAGTTTTTTTGTGGTTTGTTTTTTGCTTTTTAATTTCAGCCTAGCTTGTGCTACTGAATCAAAGGTTCTAAAGACCGATCCCAGAGGTAATTTTATCCATGCAGGACAACTAAGCTATTTATTTGTCTTGTTACATCAGTGACTTACTTATAACTATCTTAGCTTTCTGATGATGGTTTTTTTTTTCTGAAGTTCTGTGAAGAATCTTGAGCAAAACAGAATCATTTGCTTGAAGGAATTATTCTGTAACACATTAGGCTATATTGTTTGTTTTGAAAGCACTGTGTGTGTTCAACGCAGTCTAGCTTTGATTGTTGGACCTAGTTCTATGTGACAAAAATTAGCAAATGGCTCACACAGTATCCAAGAAAGTTCTATCTGGATATGAAAGAATTGGTCACAGAAGGTGCTTATTAAATTCAGGACATGCAACACGGTCACATCTGTACCTTCAAGCCTAAGACAGGTATAAACATTTTTTCTGCTGCTCAATATTCCTGCCTAAGTTTTCTTGTTTTATGGTCTTTAATGCACTTTAAAAGAGAAAAGTAACAGTCTATCGTGAATGTTCTATATCCAGAGAGGTTTCTTCATAAGAGTTTTATTTTAAGAGATATTTACGTACCACACATTTAAATCCACAAAGGGCAGCTCTATTTGTTGATTAACACAACTTTACTTATGCCAGAACTAGTCCTGTTTAGTTATCTAATTATTTTATTTATGTATTTGTTGCTTGTTGACCAGGTTACTTCCATAGACCAAACCCCATATCCACGGAACCCCCAAAAGAAAAACTTCATAAAACACTTGTTTTCAGTTCATAACATATGATAAATCAGCATTTGATTATACAACGGTAATTATATAACAATTATGAAAATGTTACATTGAAAAAGTACTACAAAATCTTTCTGAATAATCAACAGTAAAGCATAAGAAAGTTATAGCTTTTATACACACGTGGTTTTCAGCTGAAGCATGCAATAAAGGTACAGTCAGGAAATATAGATGCATAAATAATTTGAGTGTACCAAATAACAAGGACACATCACCATTCATTTTTAGAATGTTTTATTAGTTGTTAATTGTGATAGACTGACAAGTCATAGGCCTCTTTTCAGCTGTGACCGTGAATCACAATCTGGTTAAGTGAGTTATACAGTAGGCAAATAGATTCTGGGGGAATCAAATCCTAGATTACAGGATGCATCTAGATAGCAACTCATAGCCTAAATCATAAGGACTAAATTTCCACTTGAGCAACATAAAAGCAACTTTAAAATACTGAGATGCATAATGCAGTCATTTGTTAAATATACAACTAAAATAAAGCAGTCAAATATCAAATATACAACTATAACCAATGAAATATGTATTAGAAAGTATGCATCAGTGTGGAAAACATTTGTGGTAGAGACGAAGAAAATAGCCAAAAGGCCCTGCAACACACTTTAAAAATAATAAAAAACCACACCAGTGGTACAAACGAGCCTCACTTTAATATTAAATCAAAGGTTACAATCAATGTGACTGAGTGCTTTTGCCCTACAACAAACGGGAATCTTCAGTCACCATCACATAAAAACACACCCTTAAATACAATAATGAATTAATCAATTAACACAACATCGTCATTTAAAGTCGCATTCACTCTTCTACAACTCTTACTGGTAAAGTTAATATTCCTAACATATATACACATCTTTAAAACTTTGTTTACTCACTTTTAATGAATCTAAAAAATCTATTACTCAATAAAACAAGGCACATTATAATTACAGTTATTTTGTGTTCGACCTGCTAGTTGGTACGAACGTGAGCCTATACAGGCATTAGCATTATGGAGGTTTTGGTCCGTGAGCTGACACAACTTGTTCAGCAGTTATCTGCCAATTTAATGGATGAAAGGAACAGAAGGAATGCAAAATTCATCTGTTGCAGTTTTTGAAATTGATTTACTTATGCAACACACCCCCTTAATTTCCAGCAACCAAGAGACAAGTTGTCCACCCAGTCAGGATCCCTCTGGTTCAGATGGTCTAAGTGATTGGTTTACAGCACTTGAAATGAACTTCGTCAATAAATGTGAAGTTAAAAACCTAGACTCCTTGAGCATGCAATTAAGCTCTTTTGAGCATATATGTAAGAAATATAGATCATTACAGATGGGCAACACTTTTTTTATCACAGTGTTTATCTTTAAATAAAGTTCCCAAGGGTCTGAATGTTTGGAAACTACCGAAGAGAATTGAGTAAGGCTTCATAGCCCATCATGAATTAGTGGACCTGTTTAATAAAACGAGACTTGAACTTGTGAGTATAATAATCAGAGACAACAAACTTAAACTTAAAAAACTAAACAGTGGCATTGTTGAATTGAACCCTAGTATCACCAATGATTTGATGTTTTTTCAATATAAGGAGAAATACAATACGATATTAGCTGATTTGGAAAGGTTCATTAAAGAAAGTATAGAGAAAAAGCAATCTAAATTAGAGTGATATTAATGAATATGCTAACTGAGGGTCATGCTGCTCAATGCTAGAAGTCTAAATCTCAAAATGCACTCACTCAAAGTACTACTTAAAATGGAGAACATCGACATTTGTGCTGTAACAGAGACCTGGTTCAAGTCAGCAGAAGGCACCCCTGCACTACCAGGCTACAACTCATTCCACACCTTTCGGCCCCAGAACCTGGACCAAAGCTCCAAAGGCGGTGGTGTTTCCATATTCATAAAGGATGTGCACACCTCCAGACTGGTAGCCCAACATAATGCATCTGAGATACTTCAGGTGCAGCTAACATTCAGTAAGACAGCGATTCAGGTCATAGCCTGCTATAGGTCCCCAATCATGTCCCAAGATTCACACTCCACATTCCTAAGCAACCTGGAGAATATTAGGGTCCAACCTAACACTCTCATACTGGGTAACTTCATCTACTCCACCATTAACTGGGAAAACTACTCCTGTACCAATACACTTGCCCAACACTTTCTGGAATTCATTAATTCCAATGCCCTGGACCAGCTCGTTCTTACCTCCACTAGATGTAGTAACATCCTTCACCTAGTCTTTACTAACATGGGCAACCATTGCACTATACCGATAGTCAACTCCTCCCTGGTTAGATCTTATCACAAGCTAATCACCTTGGAATTCCACATCCCTTCCAGCATCCCCTCCCCCCCCAACAAAGGTTACCACCATGAAAAACTTCTCTAAAGCTAACTTTGGGCTCCTAAAAGCAAAGGTGGCTAACTTCACAGCACCCATGCAAATGGAGAATAGTTGCATGACCATCAAATCATACACTAATGCACTATACGAACACATACACAAATGCATGGATCTCGCCATACCCAATAGAACTAAGACACTCTCCTCAAAAAAAAAAAAGGAAGCCAATCTGGTGGTCCCCTGCCATAAACAAACTCTACAACAGAAGGAAGAAACTAATGCGGAATAAGGTGAAGTCCCAAGACTGGAAAAACTCCCTTATCAGCTTCAATAAAAGGTTGAGATCCCGCATCAAATCCTCTAAACCTAGCTATGAAAACAGAATTGCAGCAGATAGTAAGCCAACCGCATGGCCTTCTATAGTTATGTAAAAAAATCTCCATGGCAATACCCAGATTTGTTCTGAGCTACGGCACAATGACAACTCCTATACTGAGTCAACAGATATTGCAAATATACTGGTGAACAGATTCAGTGCTAACTTTACGCCCCTCCCAAAGGACCAATCACAATACCAGTAGATTGCCAGGCACCCAGTATTACTGCTGCACAGGTTAAAACAGCACTGTCCAAGGCCAAGAATACAGCTTCTATGGGACCTGACAGTATCCCTGGCTGTGTTCTGCATGAACTACAGAGTGAACTGGCACCTCACCTGTGTGCCCTGTTCAATCACAGCATCACCTCAGGCTTTGCCCCACTGAATGGCACACTGCTACAGTCATCCTTCTCCACAAAGGAGCAACTACAGAACCCAGGAACTATCGCCCCATTAGCCTGATGAGTCTGATATGCAAAGCTATGGAATGCATCATCATGGACCTAATAAACAAGGATATAGGGAATCTCCAAACTCTGGATCCTACACAGTTTGGTTTTGTGAAGGGTAGCTCATGCCTGCTCAACTTGGTCAACTTCTTTGAGTCAGTCACCAGAGCTGTGGATGAAGGTAAGGTGGCTCATACAGCCTACCTTGATCTGGCCAAGGCCTTTGATAGCATTCTCCACTCAGGAATCATACAAAAACTTACTAAGCTAGGCATTAACCCCTATATTACTAGGTGGGTTGCAAACTGGCTCACAGAACCCACAGTTTGAAAGTAGCTGACTCCAAGTTAGACTGCCGACCAGTCACGAGTGGAGTCCCACAGGGTTTCGTCCTGGTTCCTCACCTGTTTGGTATCTACTTCTCTGAAGTCCAGGCAAACACAAAGGGACTCTGGCTGACAAAGTTCGCAGATGATTGCAAGTTGGAAGCTATTATTAACTCCCCAAGTGATGTTGACATCCTACAGAAAGGCCTCAATGAGACCAACTGGTGTCAGAACCATGGCCTTAAGCTCAATGCCAAAAAATGTGTTTTCATCCCCTTTGTGAAAAACCTGGTTCCCTTGAATTACCAGATTAATGGTAGTCCACTGAACACAGAAGGCATTATAAGAGATCTGGGAACACAGGTTGACAGAAACCTCCTTCTGACCACCACGTTGCCACTGTGGTCAGAAAGTCCTTCTATGTGGTACATCTCATTACTAAGGGTTTTGCATCTAGGAAGAAAGAGGTCACTGTCTCCCCTCTATTCCTCCCTCATTAGGCCAATTATTGAGTACAATGCTCCATTTGGCATGAACCTCACTAGACACCTACAACAACTGGAGAGGCCGCAAAAGTAATTCACAAAGAGGATCCCAGGCCTTAAACACTTGTCCTATATGGACAGACTCAAAAAACTCCAATTATTCTCTGTCTCATATCGACAGACTCAAAAAAACTCCAACTATTTTCTGTCTCATATCGTCTACTTAGAGGTGATCTCTGCTTGGCTAACAAAGCCATGTCTGACCCAGCTCTGTTAGAAATGCTACATCTAAAGAAATCCCAATCCCTCCGCACCACATTCTCCAGAGACGTCAACCTCATTGCCACAAGCAACAGAACATGCTGAAGGGACAGGTTCATAACTCAGAGACTGCAAATGCTATGGAATAGACTTCCCATACATGTCAAGCAGAGCACCTTACTGGCCCTCTTCAAGAGAAATCTTGATGAGTGGATGGGAAATAGAAAATTCACCCCAGGAATCACTCCAGTGGCTCTACTCAACAGAGGCACTAGGAACTAAGGTTGGGTGGCACGATGCCAGGGTAATCCTATCGGCTAGGCTTGTACAGGCTCCAGGGCCATAAGCCTAGTACACACCTATGAACTAATAAAGTTTATTCCCCCCAAGGCAAATGAGAGAACGGGATTTTATTAACCAAGATATTAAGAGATGGATGGTAATGTTGAGTTGAATGATACCAACGTTAGGAAAAGAAGGGGAAGTAAAAGTGAAGTTTTTTTGGAAAATCCCCCACAACTGAGACGTTCAGAATGGTTCAGGAATCAGGACAGGCAGACTCAAAAGGGTCAAATTAACAATTAGTCCACCAATGGGAGAGGATGGAAAGGGAGGGGGAAGACAGATTATTAACTTTATTAAATCAGGGTAATGAATCTGTAAATGAGGAAGTTGAGAATTGTGCAAATGTCTTACAGATAATGAAGCATGGCGACTTTTCTATTTACAATTTTTTAACTTGAGGTTAAAAAATGATCATTGTGAATTGATGAAAAAAGGCTTTTCCTTTGTTCCCAGTTTCAAAATGGGCTTGGATGGTTTATTGCTTAATTTAAAGTTGTATACGAGCCAATTAAATTTATGACTTTTTTCTCATCAAAATGTAGAGTTTAATAATATCTGTGTTATGAGGCACAAAAGTACATGTATTCCTCCTTACAATTCTTGTATTTTGTCTTTTAAACACATGTATAAAATTGAATTTAGAGACATTGTAAGCTAGTAATGGATATACAGACAATCTAACCAATGATGAAAGAAATATGTTGAATGAATTGGCTAGAGACAGAAACTACAGGATCATGAAACCTGATAAAGGTGGTGGTGTCATTATTATGCCACAGTTTAAATATGTATGCAAAATGTATGAGATTCTTAATGACATCTCCACCCATGAAACAGTTTTGATGAATGAAATTAATAAGGCGTATACAAAGATAGATCTGGTGCTGTTTGATGTCTTTTCCGAGAGGAATGATTAAGGCAATAGAGTTGGATTTTTAACAGTAGAGACACCTATCATACCCATTATTTTTGAAATACCTAAGATTCATAAAAAATAGATTAATCCACCTTTTAGACTGATAGTAGCTGCTAGAGTTTCTAAGACTGAACCCTTAGCAGCATACATAGACAGGCATTCCAAGTCATTCAGAAAATGTGACTCATATATTACGAGATTTATGACATTGTGTAGATTTGTTAAGGAGTATTAAAAAAGATGACCAATGTCTTTTTTGTTACAGTGGATGTAGTAAATTTATTTTCTGTTATACCCCATGAGATTGGTTTGGAGTATTTTATAATAGTTTGATTAGTGGGGGTAATTTAAGTGATGTTAAGGTTAATTTATTACTAGACCTTATGGAGTTAGAGTAAATTATTTTTTATTTTTAGAGGAGGGAATATGCAAGTATGCCCCTGTTTTTGCCAATCTAGTTTTGTTAGAGTGGGTGAAAAAGTATGTTTTTATATCTCTCTATATGTCCAGGATTAGGTTGTCCCTAAGGTTCCTGGATGACATTCTAATTTTGTGGTCAAGTAGCATGGAGGAAATTGTTGAGTTCAGGGAATATTTAAAGACCACCACCTTTTTCCTTTACTTACAGATGTTATGAGGGGGAAATGGATTTTTTGGACATTTTATTGAAAAAAAATGGAGTGGGTGATGGTAGGTTAATATCTACCATTTACAGGAAAGATACATATTCCAATATGTTATTACATTATGACAGCTGTCATCAACCACATCAAAAAGTGTGTTGTTAAAGGACAGATGGTTAGGGTATCAAGATTAACCAGTGAAGATGATGACTTAAGAAAGAGATGGTCACATTAATTGGAATGTTTAAAAATGGGGGTTATCCCATAAAAAAACATTGTTAAAATTAAGAGGGAGATAGGTAGAAAGAGGCTAACCTTGTTTGCCCCCACTTTGAGAAATTATGGGAATCAGTTAATTGGCACCATGTGATTTACTTGGTAGTGCTGTTATGATTATCAAGATAACAGAGATGTGCCCCTTATAGTCTCTAAACTCAATACGATTTGGAACAGGAACTCTGATAGTGAATTAAAAGTTAAGTTAGCAGTGAAACCTAAAGTTGGATATAGTAGAGGAAGAAATTTTTAAAATACGTTAGAATTCCATGAGAGAAGGACTGACTATTATAAATCTAAAATGTATAACTGTGTGGCTTGTAGCTACTGTAAATTTATAAATGGCAGACCCTACATCTCCATCGTCGGTTATAAAGGACCCTTCAATGTCAGGGGAGCTGTAATTGTAACACCAAAAATGTTATATATGTAGCTACCTGTACAGCGTGCCAAGGATTGTATGTGGGGAAAACAACATGAAGACTTTGTTTGTTTGTGTCTTTCGGCTTTTCCCTGTTAGGGGTGGCCACAGCGGAACTCCGGTCCGCTAATGATTGGCAGTAGATTTTTATGTGCGGAGTTGCCAGCCCTGATGCACAACCTTCAACGAAGGTACGCCCATTCACGTATGTCTCCACACAGAAAACACTCTAGCTGAGAATCAAACAGGACAACATCTTACTGTGAGGCGAAAACTCTACCGCAGCAGCACCACCACCGCAGTCTGGAAAACAACATGAAGACTAAGGGATAGAAATGCAGTACATATTAGGGACATCAAAAATAGAAAATCTAGTAGTGCCTTATATACACACAGTACAGTATGTGTTAATTTTAAAAGATTTTTATTTTTTATAATAAACAAGGTGGAATACAATGAAAGGGGTGGCAATGTTAAAGTAGAGGCAGAAGTTAGAGAGACAAAGTGGCAATTGAGGTTGAGCGCCAAACAAGGACCAAATTTAAATGAAAGGATCTCCATAGCTGCAGTATTGAAGCAAAGGGCTATGAAAATTTAGTAGGACAAAAAGCATCAAATAAATTGTAATGTGCCTTGTTTTACTGAGTAATAGAGATTTTAGATTCATTAAAAGTGAGTAAACAAAGTTTTAAAGATGTTTATATATACTAGGAATATTAACTGAACAACTAAGAGTTGTAGAGGAGTGAATGTGTCTTTAAATGACACTGTTGTGTTAATTGATTAATTTATTATTGTATTTAAGGGTGTGTTTTTATGTAATGGTGACTTTGAAGATGCCCATTTGTTGTTAGGGCAAAAGCGCTCAGTAACATTGGTTGTAACTTTTGATTTAATATTCAAGTGAGGCTTGTTTTTACCACTGGTGTGGTTTTTTATTAATTTGTGGTAAAGAAACTGTGCTGTAGGTTGATTTTTCAAGAAGTCATAAGTTGTAAATCACGCCATGTTGAATAATTGCATCAAGTGCGAGATTTAAGCTAACAAATTTTCTGGGTTACTGATCCCACCTAGAACAAATTATGCAGATCGCCAGGTATGCTGAAGTAGCAAATTGCATACTGGTATGTATGCTCAGAGGCATATGTTCAACTCATAAGGATTCAATAACCAGATTTATCTAGGCTCAGATTAGATATTACCTTGTATAGTAGGTGTGCATTTTTGGAGGTCCTACAAGGAAAGGCATATCAAATTAATTGAAGGTCTTCAAACAATGGCTACTAGATAAATACTTTGTTACAGAAAAGGTCCAGATTTTCTCAATCTCTTACCTGAATAGGTAATGGATGGCAAATCCATTAAGGCACTCAAGACATTATGGGACAAATGCAAAAGAGAGACAGGAAAATAACAGAGTTGATAGACATAAAATTTTACTTAAAGGGCAGACTATAATGGGTATAGTGTTATGTGGTCAAGAACCATTTCCTAAAACTATGAGTTAGTTAAAATTAGGTGGGGTTTCATAAAGTCTTCCTTCCTTGAGTTTGAGGGGATGGGACCCTCATGCAAAGCAGGTAATTCTGAAAGCTCCAGTCAGTCAACTGTCTCCAAAAGAATGTGGGTAGGTTCATGTGTTACCAGCCTAGCCAAATAATTCATTGAATTATTATGTAAGTTAACAGTGCTCATTCCATTTTCTGGAAGGCTTATGCAAGAAAAATGTTGAGAATTTAAGTCCATACATTTAGTTATTCAGATTAACTTTGAAAGCAGCCAGCATACCTCTTTGTTCAATTTATGGGGGGAGCTTGTTTCATAGGTATGGATTATTATTATTTATTTAACATTTTTTGACCAGGAAAGTCTGAGTAGGACAGAGGCTATTTTCAGTGGAGGCCTAGGGAGAAACACTCCAGATGCATGTCTTTGGAATCTGGGAGGAAACCAGGGCACCAGGAGAAAACTCAGAGAATGCAGGAAGGACATGCAGTCTCCACACAGAAGGCACCCCAGCCGAGAACCAAACCAAAGAACCTCTTGCTGTGAGGTGACAACATTAAGCACTGCAACACTACACCACCCTGAAATGAACCCACCTTCCTGGTGTGGGAATAGAACCCACAGCCTTCTGCACCAAAGACAAGTACGCTACTTATTGAGCTAATGGATTAGGTGCTTATTCCACCATTGAATCTTATTTATCTGTTGATGTTGATTGAGATCCTTAGTGAACATGTTGGTTCTGCAGAAGTCTTGGAGGTCTAACACAACAGGGTCTTTCATCACTCAAAAAAGCAAGACAGGGAAAATCCCAGAATGAATCAGAAAGAGAATGAGTACAAAGAGAGGACTGACAGTCTATCTGGAAAACTAAAGAACTTAAAATAAGTGATCTTTTTCAGTTAAGAATCTTCAAGGCTCCTCCACTGAGCAATATGCTTAGAAACATACATGCTAAAAGAAGTATTTTTTACAATTAGGGACATTATAAGGGATGTGTAAGGGGAATTAAGATTTCTTGAGCTTTAGAAGAGATGCTGTTACAAATTATTAGGACAGATCAAAGGATCTCTAAAGTATTGCACAGAGATGTCTACAGTAGTGAGGAAATCAAAACAAAGATATGGCATCTAAGTCCAAGAAGGTCATTGTTCCACTGTATTTGGCATTCAGACCAATCACTGAGTACAATTCCCCCTTTGGTATGTACCTAACCAGGCATATCCAACAACTGGAATGTCCACAGAGGTTCCTCACTAAAAGAATACAGGGCGGAAGTAAAATCTCCTATGCAGATTGCCTCAAGGCCCTATCTCTGTGTTCTATCTCCTACAGGCTTCTGAGGGGAGATCTATGCCTGGCATACAGGCCATTGTCAGCTTCATTCTCATGGACCTCCTGCATATCCACAAAACAAACAGCACCAGAATTACCCATTCTAAAGACTCAAACCTTGCCTGTGATATAAATAAAACCTGCTTCAGACAGGTATGTATCCCAGAGACTACCCAGTCTATGGAACAGGCTCCCCATCTATGTGAAGCAGAGTTCCTCCCTAACCCAATTCAAGTGTAACTTGGACAATTGGATGGGGAACAGGAAATTCATCCCTGTTTTGGCACCTATGTCTCTAATGGACACAGGCAACCTGTAAATGGTTCATCTTCCAGACCCATGCCTAAACTTATAAAGGGTATCAGAACTTGTCAGAGATTTGGGATGCATGGCTAGGCTTAAAAAGGCCATTGTGGTCATTAGCCTAGTAAACATCTATGAACCTATGAACCTACGATGATCAAAACATTATGAAATATTAGCTTAGGTGCTTAATTCCCTGCTGACTGCACCAATTTGGAGGGATGTGCTGCTCATATGACAAGAGTTAGGAATTTTTTGTTTACCAAATAGAACCACAATGCATTTTTCAGCATTTGGCTTAAAACCACTGTTAATGCATGTTGGAATAGCCCCTTGTTGAAGTAACCATGTCAGAAAAGGAGCAGATAACTCAGCAGAATGGCCATGGATGGACTGCATTGGAACCACCAGAGAGATGGTCTGTCTTTTCTACCATTAAGTAGTAATGTGGTGCACAAGTACCACTGGAGAAATAGTGAATAAAGAAAGAAGGATAAGGCAAAGAACAAGCCTGAAATTATAGGTTAAGAAAACATAAGTTTAGCACAAACCATTAGCTCAAAATTTACAAGTGTGGCTGACGCAAGGAGAAATATACTTAATTAGGGGGGGGGCAACCAGAATGAGGAAAATAATATATACACACAAATAACATATATATATATATATATATATATATATATATATTATATATATATATATATATATATATATATATATATATATATGGGTCTACTTCTGTTCTTCGAAAACACACTTTATTGAAGAGCAGAAAGCCGAACCCACTTTAACGAAAGTGCACTTAAGCAAAAATGCACTTTCGTGAATAACAGTTTACTAAAGCACAAAAACAAACAGCAAAACATACTAGAAACACATTTTTGCAGGGGGTCAAGCCTCCCTGCACCCCCTATATCACCCATTACTTAAATATATTAACTCTGAGATAACACTACCGTGGGGAAAAGGGTATATTTTGTTATCTCCATTGTACCCTGCTTCAGTAAACTGTCATTCGTGAAAGTGCATTTTCCCTTAAGTGCACTTTCGCTGAAGTGAGTTTGGCTTTCTGTTCTTTGATAAAATGTGTTTTCTAAGAACAGAAGTAGATCTATATATATATATATATATATATATATATATATATATATATATATATATATGTGTGTGTGTGTGTGTGTGTGTTTCAAACACTCATCTATATATACAATGCATTAATAACAAGAGTGCACACAAATTGAAACAAAGAAAACAAGAAAATATATATGGATGTAGTTATAACATGAGTATATACGCAGGTAGGAAGAAACAAAAATAGCAATTTCAAGTGTCACTTTCAATGTCAAGTTCTGCGATTCAGAACTGAATGCATACCACCACAATGCATGGCTATAATCGGGGGGGTCTAACATGAAAGGCAGGGGCAAAAGGTGCTTTTTAATATTTCTGTCTGCACTGAAAAACAAGCAGAACATGATTTGAACATACAGGTAAACAAGTATGTTTGGGACAATGCACAGCACTGTGCAATGGGTTTGTGTTTACTACAGACATATAACTGCAAATGTGAGATTTTTCCTTCATCATATGTATAAAACCAGCTGAAAAATATTAGTAGGACTTAATTAATGAAAACCTTTCTATTACTATAATAAACCCCTCCACCCCAATCATTATTATTAATAGTATCATAAATTAAATGACCCAGAGTTTATATTCTTAGTTTTCTGTCCTTTACTAATTTCCATCATCATGATTTTATCTGAGTTCACATAATAGACTTTCACTGACACTTGCTCCAGTAAAACTAACCCTTAAAGCAGTGCTGACGAAAGAGGCTATTTTTCAATGTTAAGTGAAGCCTGACCATGCATAGGAAGACCCGCACCAGATTTGCTCATATCTTCTTTGCACTCATGTGGGCTCCTTTACCAATAAGGTATGTCCTAGAGGTCCCCATCACTCCACAGATTTCAACACAGGTGGAGTTGTGGAGTATTTTCTCCCCCCCCAAGAAGAGGTCAAGATTAACATTTCATTCTGGTGATATCTCACAGAGGAAGATGACGTTGGGGGTAACTCTCACATAAATGTGAATGGCATCTTGCTCCTTAAGTGGTCTTTAAAACCTCATGCTTTGAGTTTACTGCCATATGTGCCTTAACTAAGATACTTGAATATGCTCAGCTTTGTTATGGGGACTTGTCTTGCTAGGTGCTATACTGAAATGATTCTTTCCCTTCCCACTGTCCATAAAAGATAGCCAAATTTCACTGGGTCAGTTTTCCTCCCTAACCAGCTCTATCAACATTCCAGCATCATCATTGGCTATGATTTGAGTTTCCACAAACCAGGCTTGTGAAGGTAGATGACTTTTAAACACTGAAAATAATATTTCCATGGGAAGTGTAATCATGCACTCCCTTGCACTGGGGGACCTCGTATGTAACACAAAGAACTCAGAGGTCACTGCATCTTGGGGAATTGAACACTTCTATCAGCAAACCAGAAAAGAGGATGATTTTTAATAAAAATAAAGACATACAAAATACAAAGCAGCAGCAAATGTAACAGATAGCTTTCATATCAATAATATTTCTTCAAAGAGTTAAAAAGCATTAATGACCTGAAATCTTATGCTTATTACATTTCCTGCTACTACTTTTTGTATTGTTATTCTTCCATCCTTTTTTTCGTGTGTGTGTGTGTGTGTGTGTGTGTGTGTGTGTGTGTGTGTGTGTGTGTGTGTGTGTGTGTGTATGTGTGTGACTGGTTTCTGAGTTAAATGTTTTAGTGGATTTTACTTCATGGCTCAGATTTACCTGTTTGAGATAAAGTCTTCTTTCTTTGAAAGGGACACTTCCCCATTGCATCTATCTCAGAGTAGGAGACACACACACAGGAAAGCCATATTTTCCTTCCTGTTTTTTTTTTTTTTAAGCTGGAGAACAGTTTTCTTTCACTTAGCAAAAGTGTTTTATAAAATTCTTTTTTAATGATATCTCTCATTAACACCTTTATGAAAACTTCAAGCAACATATGAGATGGAAAGGGTAGGGATAATGGAATAAGGAGAACAAAGAAACCCCAGTCAAACAATGTTTACATAAGTGAAAATCATTCAAATGGGTTCGGTAAATGTTTTTTAACAATCAATATATATTACAACAGAGCTTGTTATAATATTGTTCAACACATATTTCTAAGACCGAATAAAGGGAAATTAAGAATTCACTGTACAGTATGACCCACAGTTTAGCATTCTTTGTCACAGCACTACCCACGGAGTCCATATTAGTTTTCATTAAATAATGCTTCTATGCTTGTCTGTTACTGAATGTCTCTAATAAACCGACCCAATTTTGTATCATTACTGCTTGCTGTCTTCTAGCGTGCTGTCACAACTTCCATCTTCAGTTTTGCTTCCACTCATGCAAATAAAAAAGAGGCTTTCCCACTTCCTCCTTCCATCAATTAAGTTTAAATCACAGTATAATCAAAATTAGAATCTTCATAATTCCTCCTTCTGTCTGGTCTTCCACCTCTAACCCTTATTTCCCTAAGAAATTATCATGGTAAGTAACCCTTGAATATAATAATATAATGAATATATGAAAGGCAGACACCTAGGGAGGTGTGTTAGAACCAACACATATACTGAAATAAAGAATAAAGTATGGAACATATTCTGCTTTGTGTGGAAAATTATATTCAACTCCCATAGTTTTGTTTTTTACATAGTGACTTCTGTGATGTGCAACTTGAAGCCAGTTTTACTCAACTATATTTTTTTCTTTGCTGGGTATTTTCCTAATATTGCATACTAGATCTATTGTAACTGACTGAAAGCTTTACTGGGCACCAAGCAGTTATTCCACAAAGTGAGCTCTTGGCAGAAATAATTCATTATGAAGGTGAATACAGCACTGTTACTTATTTTTTCCTTACTGCTACATCATTTGTTAACATGCAACACTGCTGATTTTAGAGCGCCACAGATTCTTGTACAGCATGAGCAGGCTTTGAACCCAGACCTCCTTGGATATAAGATGAGCAATGCCATCAGTGGTCATGTTGCATTATGGATTGACAGCTGTGTCATGCCAGATAAACCTCATAACAATAGCTTCTGCAACCTCTTTGAAAGCATGCTTGGATGCGCACACTGAAAAGTCATTTTATCAGACATTCCACTTTAGATAAGGTTGATTCTAAGCTGTGACAGATATCAGGATATGTGAGAAAGGTTGAGACATACTAATGAAAATGGAGTGCTTGGTAATTTTCGCAGGCAGCAGTACAATCATGAAGTATTTGATTTGTTAACTACAAGTGAAAGTTTATATTTTCTTAGTCAACAAACTATAGACAGTCACGTATGCATTATCCATATGAAATTTATGTCTATTCTCTCTAAACAGAGGGAAAAAAATTAGACCTTCCAGGCTATACTATAATTTATTCTCAAAATGGTGTGTGACACCTGTGCCCTGGCCCAGCAATCAAGGAGCCTCAATCCTCACCACTAACACCAGTGAGGGGTGTCTCATATAGGAGGAAAGGATAACAAATACACACAGTAAAATGCAATTTCCCTTAAGAGCACACAGAGATCAGTCAGTCCAGGGCTGGTCGCTCCCTTGCTCTCCAGGTCCCCAATAAGACTCCCCACTGGCACAGCTATAGGGCCCAGATCTCAGCCTAAAGTCTCCAGCACCCTCTCTGTCCATCCATTGCTTTGTGTCCCTGCCCAAGTAGATGACAGACACACACACACACTTTGAGAAGAGTTTATACAACCACACAGACATTCATGGGGAAGGCTTTCACAGGTTCTCCAGCTGTGCCCCTTTTTCCCAGACTATATGGTAGTACCAGCTGCCACCACCCACTAATATTTATCAGCTACTCAAAGGCCCTTAAAAGGGTGTCCAATTATTACTGTGCAATATTATTATCCAATTGGTAGTATAGCTTAGGGCTAAAGCTATTGAAGTGGCTTTGTACAATTTTACCAAACGCATGCAAGTACTCTAAAGAGCTTAAATTATCTCTACAAAAACAGCCACAGTTGAAAGGGTTTAAAAATATTTAATAATAAATAATAAAAACACAAGACAATACTTTTTACTACACAGTCTTAGTCAAGAGCTCAGAGATCACAGATAAATACTTAAAATAGTTCAGTAGCACAGTTCTGACATCACAGAAAAACACATGTCTAAGATAAACTTATATAGAGAGCAAGACAGTGCTGATGGGTTGGATGGTCAAGACAAAACTGCTAACTGCTCTCTGATTCTCTGTTTTTAAAATCACATTCCTGGTTCACATTACATTATTTTCACACTTCCCTGGGTTCCCAGGCTAACAGAAACTACATTTGCATTCTTCACCTCTGGGCAGAAACCAGAGCAATAAAGGACATTTATGCATGCAAATTCTGGCCATTAACTCTGGCCTTAAAACAATAGCAAGAATCCCTTCATCTAGACTGGCTGGAGCCGTATTTACATCAAAGGGTCACAACATGCTTTACTTGGTCAGTAGAGTGCACTGTTGTTGCATTTTTTTTCCATTTCCACATATAACACAATTTTTACCATTTAAGACAACAAGCCTGTGGTTTATATTAACTTTTACAGATGACAGAATTATCTCCAAAATTCTATCTGGCTAGGCTGGCAGCCTTCATCTATCTTCACCCAATATTCACATGCTATACCCTATATGGATGGCATAAGTATTTGTTTCCTTCTTAAAAATGTATGCTTATCAATTTGATTCTATTGTCAGGGACACCATGCATTTTTAACATCAAATTAAGAACATAGTTTGATAAGATATATATTATCAAGCTTTACTGACTGTAAGCCGTTGTATGCATCAGTTAAACATTCACTTAATATACAGGCTATAGTATGTTTCCTAATTGAAGGTCTTCACGCCAATTTTGTTTTGAATTTGTAAACTTTTACTTCAATCATAACTAGCTTACATTCAGTACTACCATCTGTAATCAGAAAGTTGGCATAGCCAAGATACTCCCTACATGCCCATGTATACCAACTTATCTAGGACCTATTTTGAGTCAAATCACATTTATTCATGTCTTTTCATAGCTCTGTAAAACCACAGATGACTTAATATCCATCTGTAGTGGTACTAAAAAAAGATTTCCATATTTCTTTTTTTGAAAAGTAACAGAATGATTCACGGATTTCATTTGCCTGTACATTGTATTCTAATACTGTGACTTTTCTAGATGCTTAGTTTACACCACGTTATGTGTCATAAAGTCTAAAATACCTTACGATTTAAGCCCACCCGTACTAATTTTTGTTTCCTTCTGCTGACACTCAGCAGCCCCTCACCATCATTTGATTAGGAATGCTCGTAACAGTCAGTTTCATGGAAAAGATTCAGTACAGCTATTAATGCCCATCCTGAAGCGATTAAAGATTTTTTTTTCATACATTTCTTGCCAGATGATAAATATGAATCACAAATTGTGCATAATTGTGTTGCCAAAGTATCTGAGAGATCTGAAGTTGAGAAAAGTGATATAGACTTTTCTACAAGTAAACATATCGATATGGAAGTGAATTATTTCAGTTCTTCTGTGTCATACTTTTGCGCTTTGTCTCTTATTTTGTCAAATACTATGTTGAAAAATTGGACAACACTTCTAAGTGACACTTCACTGTAATATATTTTACCAAAAAGATTAACTTTTCATGCAATATCATTAATAACCAGGGTATTAGTTCTTTGTCAAACATTTTAAACCTATGAGAAAGACTGCTAATCTAAGTAAGGCATATTCCAGATACCTCAAATGCAGTTTGTTAAGTGCAACATTACAGCATTAATACTTATATACACAGACACTGTGACAAATGTAGGTCCTTTATCAAGAATATAGCTCATGACGCAAGGTGTATTTGCATGATCATTAAACAGTATGTGAGTAAAACAACCACAACATTTCTGACTAGAATGTCAGAGCATCTCAGACATGTAAAAAAATTCTGCAGAGATTTCCGTCGCTTGTCACATTAATACTGCTTCTTGTCACATTACTGAACAGCATGGTATGGTATCACTAACGTGGATTTTGTCCTGTTATAGTTAGTCTCTGTAGACAATGGTGGTAGCACTGACAGGAAGCATGGCTGATTTTAAAATGTAGGATTCTAATATCATCTAGTTTGAACTAAGAATTAGACTGATTTATTTTAGAATATGTGTATGAATGTTCTGTATCTTTAAGACAATGGGATTAACTAATTATTTGAGAATGGGCATGGATTTTTTAACTGATTTTTCTCTGAAAGTTTGTGATTTAATGTGTTCTATTACTCTTTTAAAGAAATCTTTAGTGATTTATTACTGTGGTTTTCTTCCAAATACTTAGTTCTGCTTTATTATTTTTCATGTTGCTTTAATAGTTGATTTTCTATGTAGCATAACAGTTTGAAAGGGTTGCTATGACAATGCAGTGATTCTACACAGTGACCTCATAGCAGAACTCAGTCATTATGCAGGTGAATAAGGCACAGTTAATTAATTTTGCTTACTATTAGCATCACTGGTTGGCGAGCAGCTTTGAAGGTTTGAGGGAGACACATTCTCACACAGCATGAGCAGGTATGTTGGCTAGAACACAAGGCTCCTTGTTATTGAGAGATGACAAACACCCTTTAATGGCCATGCTGCAGAATGGAATGGCAGCCATGTCAGGCAAAGTAAAGGTCATGATGGAAATTTCTGCTGCCTCTTCTAAAGCATATTTAGCAGCACCCTCCTGAAAAGCTTTGACACAACTTCATAAGTGCTTTTACAACAGGATGATTATGTGCTACACTAACAAACTTACAAATCTAGGACTTCTGCAACAACTACTTTTAAAGTTGTAGCTTCACTGATGGCTGTATTTGTGCAAAGTTATTTCTCATGTGCTTGAATATGGAAATAGTGCCATATTTGTTTTATAGGAATGAATCAGAATCATAAATTCAAACAAGAAGAACATTTGAAAGCCTGCTTCTCATTTAGCATAAGATTCCTCTACAAAACGTCTGCAGAGTTAATTTAAAGCCATGCATGTTATTATTTGATAATTTCTGCAGCTACTGAATTCCATTGTTTGGCCATCCTGTCAGAAAAGCATGATGCTGTTCTTTGATCCTTTTACTAGATTCGTCTTTGTCTTTATGAGTCATCTCTGAAGCTTTTATTCAAGCCCAAGCATTCCGTGATGAAACAGACTGTTAATACATTAAAAACATTGCTTAGATCCTCTTTTAGCTGCCTAACGTTTAACAAATGATTAGCAACTATTGACCATTTGTAATGCAGTAACACAAATACACACAAAGCCCAGCTACTTGCAGCAAATAGTTTCCAGCAGTTTCCAGCTTTTCCTCATGGCTCCTACAAAATAGCAACTGTGGTTAGTCAATTCCACAGCAAAGAAATAAAGACTACTTTACTTTAAGAAACTCTCCTAGTTTAAAAATGAATGCTGGAGTTCTACCCTTTCATCTCAATGGTTGAGCTCAGCTGAAAATGGAGTCAACTACTTTATTACAAGTTTGCCTGAGCAGAAGGATAATATACTTAATTTCTTTGTCTGTCTTAACAGTGTGCATACTAATAGTCTTCTGAAGCAGTTAATTTCCATGAACTCAGTTCTTTCAGCTGTTATTAACTTCACTGCCCAGGTTTCTGAGCCATAAAGAAGCATTGGTCTTACCACTGTGTTGTACACTTCTTTTAGCTTATTTAGCATTCATCTGTCTTACACTATCCTTGACACTTGTGCTACTTGGCTGCAGCATCCCTGGTTCTAGCTTTGACCTCCTCATTCAGACTTCTATTTTCCTTAATTATACCCCCAGATACATAAAGTTGCAAAACGGTTCCACTATTTTCCCCTCTATCTCAATATTTCTGCTTCTTTTGATTTCCCTCATTTGCTGCCACAACCACTGTTTTGTCTCTGTGCAGTTCCACCCCATGTGGCTTAGTTTCTATTCCAGTCCCCTATCATTTGCTGAAGTTTCTGTTCCGAGTTTGCTTGTAGTGCCACATTGTCTGTATACAGCAGTTTTACCGATCACCCCTTCTGGCCTCTTTGTTGATGTAGTTCATCACCAGTATGAACAGGGGTGGACTTAATGTGGAACCCTAATCCATGTCCACTTCCATTGGGAGCCCCTTTATGAGTCAGAATATTGTTAAAACTTATGCTGCTGGGTCCTTGTGCATATTCTGTACTAAATCTGTCATTGTTTCTAGAACTTTGAAGAATTCCAAGACTGCCTAAATCAAGCTTCTTTCATTAGATCTTGTAATATGCTTTCTCTAATTCTAATGCTCATTTGGACTCTTTCATTATCTCTAGCTTCTCTTCGGCTTCCTGTCTCCCTGTAAACATTTGACTGGTCACACTGAATCATGACAGCAGTTTACACTGTGTATTTTTTATTAATCACACTCTACAAAACTTTCATACTGTGCGACAGGAGTTTGATACATCTGTACAGTCTGCAGTTGTGAATACCCCTTTTTTTATACCCTGGCACTAGAGTGCTTATTTCCAGTCAGCCAGGATAGGCTTCTCTCTCCATATCACAATGGGTGCACTCAAGAGCAATTTCTCCCTAATGCAACTAACATCTTGAACCTACCATCTGTAACTTCCTTGCAGCCTACTGTTTTCCATGACGCCATTTCCTTAGTGCAGCCTACTGTTTTCCATGACGCCATTTCCTTAGTGCAGCCTCCTGTTTTCCATGACGCCATTTCCTTAGTGCACGTTGTACTACTTCTAGGACAGATTCTCCTTCACTGAAGGCTTGGGAATGGGTCGGTATAGCTTTATTTCAAATTGATTTTTAATTACAGGATCATTAGCTACACAAGGTACTTTGCCTTGCCAATAACAACCCTCAAACACTGCTACTTTCTTCAAGGAGTGAGAGTCCTGTAAGTCTTGTCCAAGCTACATTTGAAGGACAATAATTATATTGCTTAACTTGCAGATGACATTTTTTACAGAGCAGGGGAGATGTTGGGTGATGAACTTATATACCTCCGTTTCTTTATTTCCAGATGTAGATTTATACCTCTAATTATAGTGCTGGCTGCACAATTTTGACTTAACAAGAAAAAAAGAGTTGAAGAATAGTGGGATCTCTAAAGACACAGTGAGGCCCAAATCTCCCTCAGGAGTTTACAACACACAAAGTACATGGACAAGGATTCCAGTCTCTCATGGTAACTAAGATTTTCGAGTCTTGAAATCTCTTTGGTTAGGAATCTCTGTAGTGTTTAAGTTTTTTTTTTTTATGTGTCTACTGACGTATATGTCAAAGTGTGTATTATATTCAATATGGGGTCTGACTGTGGAAGAATGTAAGGGATTAGATTAGGAAGAAATGCCTTTGGCAATTCATTGTGAAATATAGAAGAATTTCCTAACTACAGTGGCCACATGGTGATCAAAGGAAAGGCAGCCATCTATCCAGATGCCCAGCTCTCTAATCACTGCTTCACTTGATAATGGGGTATTGTCAATGCTGTAGGCTGCATTGATTAACTGTTTCATGAAGGGGATAATAATCCATTTCTTAGCATTTAGTTTCAGCTGTTTTGCTACACATTAGGTGTTGACTAATGTTAGGTCATTTAGCAAGATAAATATGTCTTCAGGTGTTTTGACAATTACAACTAGTTTGCAGTCATCAGCAAATTTGGTCAGAGGTCACTGTTAAGAGTTTTGAATTTAAAAATCTATTTGGTCTAGAGGGGACTGCTACATCAATGCAGTTATCCAAATGGGAATAAAATTCCTTAGCGTTAGCTGGCAGCATAGCCAGGGTTCAACTGTAAAAATATTTTTGGTAAATTTAGAGATTTTTCTTGTAATTGTATCAGGTTAATCTTTTTGAGCGGGGGTTAGTGTTGGTTACTGAGAGAAAATGGATTTCTGAGAGTAAAGGTCACAAGCTAGTGATCTGACTTTACTACTAAAAGGCAGACCTCTGGAATGGAATAGCTATGAGCTGAGTTTGTGAGAACCAGGTCGAGAATGCTTCTACTCTTGGTGGGTTTGATAATTTGATCTAGAGAGTTTTTGTTTACTCAGCCCAAAAATCATTATGGATATCATATGTTGGAAGTGTAGGTACTCCAGTCTATGTAGAGATAGTTGAAGACACCAGGGATTAATAAGATGTGCTTATTTCGACATCTTCTAAGAAAGCCCAGAATTCTGTATGATCATTTGCGGACATGGACAACAGGATCAATAGCAAGTTATAAGTTGAAAGTCTGACTTACCTACTATAATCTGGAGTACTAAGAGGTCACAGAGAGGAATCTGAGGAAAAAGATACAGTCACTGACAACACTGAGATACCAACCCAGTTTCCAATTGGTCTAAAGGTGTGATTGGCAGAAATCCCAGGCATTTAGGGAGTGCTTTCCTTGCATTTGAACCATGTTTTAGTAACTACACATTCATGGGCATGTTTCAGATCCAGAGGTGTCTCAAGGTCAGTTTTTAGTTAAAATTCCTGATATTGAGAAAAGTCATCTTAATTTTGTCGAGTTTGGGATTAGATGTGTTTGT
This sequence comes from Protopterus annectens, assembly GCF_019279795.1. Taxonomy (NCBI): domain Eukaryota; kingdom Metazoa; phylum Chordata; order Ceratodontiformes; family Protopteridae; genus Protopterus; species Protopterus annectens. The sequence goes on along the minus strand of NC_056750.1, from coordinate 180,242,907 downwards.
TAAGCTTGTTTTTTTTTTTTCCTAGATGAACTCGGCCTAAAAAAAGGAACAGTGGGGACAGTCATTTTAGCCAATATATGGAAATCTTAGAATGATAGATGCAGGACATCCTTTACAAATCAAGTCTGACTAGCAGTCATCTTGCCCCAGGCCAAGGCATACTGGATCCTCTTGAAATAAAACCAGCTATTTCGCCAGTTGTTGAAACAAATTATCTATTCCTTATATTTAGGCTTCATTCTCTGTGAAGTGGTTCTACTCAGAACCAGAATCTTACCTTTATCTGGTAGTAACTTCCAGCATGTCCCTCTGCATGTCCCTCAGGGATTTACTCCAGATGGAGTACTATCATATCATAGCTGTACATTCTGCTGGGAAGGATCTTGCTTGCTCTTGTTATGTAAGAAATCCTATTTCCCAAGAGCAACCTGACTATAACCCTGTCCTTGTCCAACCTAATGTATGTGGAAACTGTATGTTTAGCAATGGAGTTATCAGTCACTAGAACATTCTCAGATGCTGGTTTATAAGTGCTAGACATGTGAGAGATTTGTTGTCAGTGACTTATTCATATGGGGTGCCTGGAGTGGATGCATTGGGGGGGGGCTTATGCTGATACCTAAATGTCAGAGTTCTTAGAGTCTTGATAAGGATTTTAATGGCATTAGCATAAGAAATTTTTGTGCTATATGCATAAGGATGCGCCATTTGAGTGGGTGAGGGAATAACGATTTGATGTTGTATGCGTGTTGTAAGTTGGGAGAGGGATGTCTCTATGTTGGTTAGGTATTTACACCTCTCTCAGGTAGAATCTACAGGTTTGAGTAGGAGATCATTTTCTGAGAGCATGAGGTCATTTCTGCATTGTCTTAGGATATCAAGAGCATCAAGAATGGCAATGGAAAGAGGCCTGGTTGGCTGTCTCTCCACAATGTCCAGTGCTACTGAGCAATAACCACTAAAAGGGGAATAAAGTAAAACTGAGTGAGTATTAATGCAAATAAAATGTAGAGGGAGGGGGTATTAACACCAAAGTGGTAGATACCTGGATACAAGGGTTGAAGAGCAGGGTGCCTTGTGTGCCTTTAGAGCAGCAGTACACAGTTAGTTCAGCCAACTGCAGCTTAATGAAAATCAGTCCAAATACATTTGGTTCCATGTAGAATCATGCCAAGAATGTATAACATGAAGGAAAATGGTCTGGTGGGACTAACTTAGGGGGAAAATTTAAGTTGTACACAGAGCACACTGCTCAGCTGCAACACGAGTGCTGCTACATTCAGTGTCACACCACACAGTAAATAGCAAACAAGCAAAAGGAATGAGCCAATCACAAACAGATGTAAAGTTGAGCCAATAGTGCTCAAGCAGCAAACTGTGCTGGTCCCACAAACATCTACACCAAACACCTCGACTCTTAAACCAAAGAGAAATAAAAAATAAAGTCCGCCCCTTGTACTGGCACATTGGCATCCTAACAAGGTAGCCAGATACTACCTCCTTCCAACTACCCCCACTCTTCAGTCGAAGAGCAAAAAAAGTTTGCTATCTGGTGCATGAAGCAGGAGGAAACCACACAACCAGGACCGTGTCTGATCTTACCTCTGCACTCCTCAGCTGAGGGGCAATTTATAAAAACAAAGAAAAAGTCCGCAATCAGGTACTCGGGGCTCCTGAAGTGAAGGACCCAATCAGGTCCCATCTTACACCCTGCCCCGACCCACCATCCTCACATTTTAATTTAAAAAAAAAAAACTTTTTTTTAAACTATAGCAAACTGCATACTACAAATGTAGCAATCAATTTGCTACAGTTTATAACCTACATGGATCACTACAGTACATGGGTTTAAAAAATATTTATTTTTTTGTTTTAAACTCTAACAAACTGCTTGCTACAAATATAGCATGCAGTTGCTACAGTTTAAACTACACAGAGAGCTCTACAGCACTCGCGTTTAATTGCAAATGTACTAGCAGCCTTTAAAAAATGGTATGCACTTAAAGAGCAATGAGCATGGATCAGAAGGCCAGTCATACCCTTTAACACTTTACTTGCAGGTCAAATGCCTCCTTTGCTCCACCCTATGCTACGGGTGGTCAGCTATGCAGAAACAGCAGCAGTTAGTCTACTGATGCTTGAATAACTACTGCTCTCTCTAAGATGGCTCCCACACCAGAACAGCACAGACTCTCTCCAGGTTAACTATAAATACAGTGACTGAAGTAAAAAAGCAGACAGATAAAGATGCTCAGAACATTTAAAAAAGAATAATACTTGGAAGGTGATTTTTAAGTGCAATACAAAAATGCATTTCCTGTGTGTTTGAGCTGTAGCAGATCTCCAGTTTACACATCCTTCTGTGATTGCAAAGACACATTCCACTGTAGTCTTACTATAAAGAGAAAACAGAACACACACAAACCAACAGCAATACACTAGAATTTTGCTTCAGTAGCAAAAACAAGGCCAGAGCTAGTCTTTGTTTTTTCTTCTGCCACCAGAAAAAAACAATGAAAATTCTAAGAAGGTCACTAAAATAATATAGAAATAAAACAGACAGTCATAATATACTAGTTATAAAACAAATATAGTCATAGGCATAGCCATATCTCCAGAATTATGGACAAAGCAAAAAAAAATATTTAGTGAAAGATGCCAATTATGGTATACTTTTTAAATGTTGGTACTATTAACATAGAGCTTCTCAAAATAATTTAAAATTTTAGGAGAACTGTAGAAAAGTTCTGAGAACAAGTTAGAGATGTCCTTTCAAAATCTGGACAATTGTTTGATATGGATGTAACTGGGGTGGGATAAAGGAGGTAGCCATCTTGGAAGGTGTGGGGGGCACAATCAACAGATGCCAAAAACAATCAGACCAGCTGATAAGGGAGGAGCTATCATGATAATGCAAACTATAGACTATCATGACAGAATGCCGAAATGCTTAGTGATGAGAGATTGTAAGGTATTAATTGGAAATATTCACCATTTGTTAAACATCTGTTTGTTTGTTCTGATTTCTTGCCAAGGAGTGTATCATATAACTGATTTGTTTGCAGTTAAAAGCATTCTCTAGAGTCTCCTCACTCCTTTATCTGTTTACAACTTTCATTTAGTGGCTCACTGCTGTTTTTTCTGCTGTGATAAACATTTCTGTAGCATTTTCCATCTAAAATAGTGTAGCTATTAGCTGTAGTACTGTCCATATTCAGGATTGTGTTTCTGAGCCTAGTTGTTTGTTTTCAGAGGCTGTGTGTACTAAGCACATTTTTCCAAGCCATCTTGGTTTAGCAAAAGCCATTCTCCACTTCAGGTGGTCATTGGCTGGTTAGGGATGCCTGGTCTAGGGCTTGGAATAAGCAATTCATTGGTTCATTTGAGCTTTTTTTAAAGTTTTTTCAGGTTTCCGCCTTCTGTTACTTAAAAAGTTACCTTGTAAGTGTTTCTGCCATTTCACACAGAGCTAAACGGAGATGGGGCACTGACCACAACTCTGATCTGTGATATATAACAATAAGTATCTTTTTTATTTATTTTTACTAGTTATTGCTTATTCTAGATATTTATAGCACTTTTTATTGTCTGCTGCATACTTTTTACTGTATTTTATTGCCATAAACTAATCTGCATGATTGTATTAAAATTGTCTGCCTTACAAAGCCTGATAAATAAGGTTTTTACGGTCACACTGTTTGTAAATCTTTTCTAGCTAGTTTCACTGTCGGTAATATATTAACTGGACATTTCCTCCATTTGTTAAACATCTGTTTGTTTGTTCTGATTTCCTGCCAAGGAGTGTATCATATAACTGATTTGTTTGCAGCTAAAACCATTCTCTAGAGTCTCCTTGCTCTTTTATCAGTTTAAAACTTTCATTTAGTGGCTCAAGGCTCTTTTTCTGCTGTGATAAACATTTTTTGTAGTGTTTTCTGTCTAAAATAGTGTACTTGTTGGCTTTGCAGTTGCCTGCCCCTACTGTAAATTTGACCTGGGATGCTCCTCACAATCTAGTGTCATTAGCTCATTCTACGTAATACAGAGAGAACATTTGAGAAGGCCAACCCACTTACTTTCCAAACCTTGAATTATCTTCTGTTCCTCCTTTATCCCTTTCCACTTTACTACAAAAAAAAAACACTTTGCTAGAATCTACCATTTCTAGAATCTCCTTGTGTTCTGACTGAGTGTGCTTCTCAAAGAATCTGGAAATATTGAGCTGATAAGTATATTTTTTAGCACTTTTTTAACTGTTCAGAGTTCTGCGCTGTCTTAATGTTTGCTTGACTGAATTATTTATATATTTCCTGGCACTGTTTTTTGATACTCTAAGTGCCTCCATCTTGATTATTTCCTAATTTTCTGCTTTCTACACTTGTTTTAGTGATTTTCAATTAAATTGCATTTATTTACATTGTATTTGCTTTAATACTGTTGCACAATTAAGTGTGCTAGCTTGCACTGCATTTGAATTGTTTTTAGTGCTGTTTTAGCTGTTTTTCTATAAAAAAAAGTTCTAAGTTTGTTTCCTGTCTTTTCCATAACTAGTCTAGTCCAGATACAGATATGCTGTATCCAGGACTGTTTGTAAGCTTCTGAGCTCCCCCCAAGCCTTTCTGTTTTGGAGGGAAGCCTTCTAGCTTATCAGTGGGAGTGGTAAGCACTAGGTAGCCTATCTACCACAAGAGGAGTGGTTTCTGGCCCAAAAATTGTAGTTTATTAGCCATTTGGGCAGTTTTCCATCTCTTTCAACTTTCTGGTTTAAAAGCCCATGTTTGCACTTGTTTCCTACCTTTCCTGTAACTAGTCTAGTCCAGATACAGATTTGCTGTATCCAGGACTGTTTGCAAGCTTCTGAGCTCCCCAAGCCTTTCTGTGTTGGAGGGAAGCCTTCTAGCTTATCAGTGGGAGTGGTAAGCACAAGGTGGCCTATATACCACAAGAGGAGTAGTTTCTGGCCCATAAATTGTAGTTTACTGGCCATTTAGGCAGTTTTTCCATCCCTTTCAACTTTCTGGTTCAAAAGCCTGCATTTGCAGGATCTATATTAAATCAGCAAATGCTTAAAAAAGTGAACGCTGATTTATCAACCCCATGTAAGTGAAAGCTTGCAATCCTGAACACTCGGAACAGCGATTTTTTTTCCTGCTAAAAACAATTGCTGTTCCACAAAAAAAAATAAAAACAAAAACATCAAAACATTATATAAAGTGGGGGGCTTTGCCCCCCACATCCCCTGATGTGTGACGCTGTGCCCCCACACTCCTCCTACATATACCAACTCCAACATCACACTACAGTGATGAAAACAGCAAAGTAATGAAGTAATGGAGGCGGCCAAGTGATTTCACTCCCATGGAAAGAAATCATATGCCATTTCACTATTTTGCTGTTTCGTGCTTTCAAGTTCGATCAAGACACATTTGAAGGATTGCATCTCCAATCATATAATAGGAACCCCATTTGATTGGGTTTGCACTTTAAGCTCCATGCAGTGGCGCCGAGCTGAGGCAAACTATTAACTTGTGCCAGAAAGTCTGCTCTTCAGTTTTTCCCTTAGATCTTGCTAGTTCTTTCTCTCTTCCACTTCAGATAGCCTAATCACTTTGCACTTAAACAGGTTTTTGTAGCTATTATTGTAGCACACCTAAGTGCTATCAGCACTAGTCATTCTTCATAGAAATAGCTCAAGTACTTAGTAGTTATGACCACCTCTCCTGGCATGATTAAAGGTAAGCACCCTGTGCTTTCTCCTATAAACCTGATGCACTTGGGCATTCTGAGGCAGTATGGCAACTGCCTCATGTGCACAGACAACCCTCTCTTCTTACTTCCCAACACTCAGGCTTGTGAGAAATGCACTTATATCACCAAATTGGAAGCTTTGCACTTTTCAGCCAAGACTGGACTAGCTGGTCAAGAGGAGAAGGTCAACACCTGCAGCATACCACATGGAACACATAGGCCTCCAGAACACCTACTATCAAAGCTCTCTCATAAAAACACAAACCACACACCCACCTTCATGGAGGCTCTCAATAGAAATTTACCCAAACAGCAGAGACCTCCAAGACAGAAATGTACTCGACCGCCACAACACAGCACAAACTACAGGACACATAGCTTACCTCCACAGTGTGCCCCTCAACCTAAGCCCCTAAGGCTAAACACCTTGCCCAATACACTAATCAGACGTGACTCGATAGTGAGGCACACAGATGTCCAACTTAATAAGTTGAATAAGGATAAGGTAACAGTCAGCTGTCAATCAGGTGCCATAATCCGACACATAACACACACACTCAGGTCACTCCACAAGTATGACTCTGTCATTGTCCATATGGGTGTGAATGACCCAAGATGCACCTCCCTGGACTACATGAAAAGAGACATGGTGGAGCTCTCGGATTATGTGGCCCAGGCAGGTATGACACTAGCCCTGAGCAGTATCTAACTGTCACCCAGAATGATACCGCAGTACAAACAAAAAATGATTGACTTCAACAATCGGCTGAGTTTCTGGTGTCATTCTAAGGGGATCCAGTATCTGTCTGCTTGGGATGACATGACTGACAGGCCTCAATGCTTTGCCAGAGATGGCCTGCATCTGTCATCCCTGGGTTTTCGGGTACTGGCTAAGACTCTTGCGACCCCTATAGTGCCTTTTTTAGGTGATGTTCCAAGGACCAAATTACCACCATAACAGCTATAAATAAATGCAATCTGAGGGTCATACTGCTCAACGCTCGAAGTCTAAATCTCAAGATGTACTCACTCAAAGCACTCCTCAAAATGGAGAACATCAACATTTGTGCTGTAACTGAGACCTGGTTTAAAGTGGCAGAAAGCACCTCTGTACTACCAGGCTATAACTCATTCCACACCTTTCGGCCCTGAAACATTATACCGAAGATCCAAAGGTGGTGGTGTCTACTTATTCATAAAGGATATGCACACCTCCAGACAAGTATCCCAGCATAATGCATCTTAGTTACTTCAGGTACAACTAACATTGGGAAAGACAGCGATCCAGATCATAGCCAGCTATAGGTCCCCAACATTGTCCCTAGACTCTCACTCCATGTTCCTAAGCACCCTGAAATCTATCAAGGTCCAACCCAACACTCTCTTACTAGGAGTCTTCAACTACCCCTCCATCAACTGGGAAAACTACTCAAGCACCAATATACTGGCCCAACACTTCCTGGAATTCATCGATTCCAATGCCCTGGACCAGCTCATTTGGACCCTCAATAGAGGAAGCAACATCCTTGACCTGGTTATTACTAACATGGGCGACAGCTGCTCTACACCAATAGTCAGTCCCTCCCTGGTCAGATCCGACCATAAACTAATCACCATGCAAGACCTGAGATGTACCTCCCTGGACTACACGAAAAGAGACATGGAAGAGCTCTCTGCTCATGTAGCCCAGGCTGGTATGACCCTGATGCTGAGTAGCATCCTGCCCTCACCAAGACTGATACCTCAGTATAAAGAAAAAATTATCAACTTCAACAATTGGCTAAGCTTCTGGTGTCATTCAAAGGGGATCCAGTGTCTGTCAGCCTGGGACGACATGCTCGACAAGCCACGTTGCTTCACAAGAGACAGCTTACACCTGTCACGCCTAGGCTTTCAAATACTGGTCAAGGCTCTTGCTGCCCCCATACTGCCTTTGTTAGGCAAGGCTAAAAAGTCAAACCCACCTCTGTAAACAGCACAATTAACAAAACACTGAGGGTTATGCTACTCAACGCTAGAAGTTTAAATCTCAAAATGCATGCGCTCAAAGCACTCCTCAGTATGGAGAATGTCGACATCTGTGCAGTAACTGAAACCTGGTTCAAGGCTCCAGGGAGCACCCCAGCACTACTGGGCTACAACTCATACCACACATTTCAGCCACAGAACATGGACCGAAACACAAAAGGAGGGGGTGTATCCATATTCATCAAGGATACCTACACCTCCAGGTTAGTGGTGCAGCATGATACCTCTGAGATCATCCATGTGCAACTAACATCGGGCAGATCTGCAATGCAAATTGTGGCCTGCTACAGATCACCTTCCATGTCCCAGGACCACCACTCCATCTTTCTGGAGACACTGGAAAACATGAAGGTCCTACCGAACACCCTGATATTGGGCGATTTCAATTACCCTACCATTCACTGGGAAAACTACTCCAGTACAAACTCCCAGGCCCAGCACTTCCTGGAATTCATCAAATCAAATGCCCTGGATTAGCTGGTAAACTCCCCTACCAGAGGTGAAAACATATTGGACCTGGTCATCACCAACATGGGTGACAGGTGTTCCACACCGGAGGTCAACCCGTCACTGGTTAGATCAGACCATAAACTAATTACTCTGGATGTCCACACCCCAACACCACCCCCAACTAAGGAAACCACAGTAAAACACTTTTCTAAAGCAAACTTCACCTTACTTAAGACAGAGTTGGCAAGTTTCGCAGCCCCCACGCTAAAGGATAACGCTGCCCAAGATGCAGAAACCTTTACAAATGCACTCTATGAGCACCTACATCATGCCATCCGTAGCAAAACCAAGACTCACTCCTCTAAGAGAAGGAAACCAGTTTGGTGGACCCCTGCAATAAACAGGCTATATAATAGAAGGAGGAAACTAGTTCAGAAAAAAAGCAAATCCCAAGAAGGAAAGACATCCCTGATCAGTATCAGTAAGAAACTAAGGTCCCTCGTGAAATCATCCAAGGCTAACTTCGAAAGAAAAATAGCCAAGGATTCAAAAGATGACCACAAAGCCTTCTTTAGCTATGCTAAGAATCTAAGTGGCAACTCACAGATATGCACTGAACTAGTGCAAAATAGCACAAAATATACTGAACCTACTGATATTGCCAACATCCTGGCAGATAGATTCAGTGCAAACTTCAAGCCCCTCTCACCTCCAAAAGGGCCCATAACAATATCGGAAATGTGTAGTGTCCCAAAAATAACAGATGCACAGATGAAAACAGCCCTTTCAAAAGCCAAAAACACAGCATTAATGGGACCAGATGGTGTCCCAGGCTGCGTCTTGCATGAACTACAGAACGAACTAACCCCCCACCTAAACACGCTGTTCAACCTCAGCCTCTCAACAGGCTATGTGCCCATAGAATGGTGCACAGCAACAGTTATTCCTTTCCACAAACGAGGGGCCACAACTGACCCTGGTAACTATCACCCCATAAGCCTAAATAGCCTTGTCTGCAAAACTATGGAGTGCATCATCATCATGGAACTCATTAACAAAGACATTGGGAACCTCCAAACACTTGACCCAACCCAGGTCAGCTTTGTTAAGGGCAGATCCTGCCTACTAAACCTGGTTGACTTCTTCGAGACAGTCACCAAGGCCATAGACGAGGGAAAGGTGGTTCACACAGCCTACCTTGACCTCGTCACGGCTTTCAACACCATTCCCCACTCGGGTATTACAGAAAAACTCAGTAGCCTGAACATAAACCCCTATGCCATAAGATGGGTTGCCAACTGGCTTACAGACAGAACTCACACGGTAAGAATAGCGGGCTCCAGGTCCGACTCTAAACCAGTCACAAGTGGTGTCCCACAAGGCTCAGTCCTGGGATCCCTACTGTTCAGCATATACTTATCAGAAGTACAGGCAAACACAGAGGACTATAGCTAACCAAGTTCACCGATGACTGCAAACTGGGAGCCATAATTGACTCTCTGGCTGACACGGACATCCTCCAAAAGGGCCTTACTGAGATGGACACCTGGTGTCAAAGTCATGGCCACGAGCTAAATGCCAAAAAATGCATAGTCATCCCGTTTGGGAAAAACAAAACACTCACAAATTACCACATAGGTGGCAGCCCCCTTAATACAAAAGAGGTAATAAGACATCTGGGGACCCAGGTAGATAGTAATTTCTCCTTTGACAATCATATTGCCAAGGTAGTTAGGAAATCCTTCTATGTGGCCCATCTAATTACTAAAGGGTTCGCATCTAGAAATAAAGAGGTTATAGTGCCCCTCTACTCGTCACTCATTAGACCCATCAGAGTACAATGCCCCATTTGGGATGTACCTCACAAGATACTTCCAACAGCTGGAAAGACCACAAAAGTACCTCACCAAGAGGATTACTGGCCTCAAACATATGTTCTATGCAGCCCGACTGAAAAAACTCCAGCTGTACTCAATGGCATATCACTTACTCAGAGGTGACCTCTGCCTGACTTACAAAGCCATGTCCAACTCAGAATTGATGGACATGCTCCACCTAAAGAAATCCAAGTCACTGCGAGCCATGTGCTCTAGTGAGCTAAACCTTGCCACAACAATAAATAGAATATGCTGGAGGGATAGAGTCCTGTCACAGAGACTCCCCATGCTTTAGAACAAAATTCCAAATTACATCAGGCAGAACCCCTCACTAATACTCTTCAAGAGAAACCTTGACGAGTGGATGGGTAACAGAAAATACACTCCTGGGATCACTTCATTGGCTCTGCTTGACAGAGGATCAGTTAATTAATCAATGGGGTGGCGAAAGCCAACACTCTGGCTAGGCTTATAAATGCCCTCGGGGAGAAAGCCTAGTACCTACCTATGAACCTATTGTCCAAGGCCAAGAATACAGCTTCCATGGGACCCAATAATATCCCTGCCTGTGTTCCTCATGAACTACAAAGTGAACTGGCACCACATCTGTGTGCCCTGTTCAGTCACACCCTCATCTCAGGCTTTGTCCCTACTGAATGGTGCACTGCTACAGTCATCCATCTCCATAAAGGGTAATGACTACAGACCCTGGGAATTATTGCCCCATTAGCCTGATGAGTCTGATATGTAAAGCTATGGAGCGCATCATCATGGACCTGATTAACAAAGATATAGGGAATCTCCAAACTCTAGACCCCACGCAATTGGGCTTTGTGAAAGGGAGATCATGCCTGCTCAACTTGGTTGACTTCTTTGAGTCAGTCACAAGGGCTGTGGATGAAGGTAAGGCAGTGCATACACCCTACCTTGATCTGGCCAAGGCCTTTGATACCATTCCTCACTCAGGAATTATTGATAAACTCACCAAACTAGGCATCAACCCCTATATCAGCAGGTGGGTTGGAAATTGGCTCATATATAGAACACACAGTGTGAAAGTAGCAGATTCCAAGTCAGACTGATGACCAGTCATGAGTGGAGTCCCACAGAGATCGGTCCTGGGTCCTGTCCTGTTCGGCATCTACTTCTCAGAAGTCCAGGCCAGCACAAAGGGACTCTGTCTGACCAAGTTCACAAACGACTGCAAACTGGGAGCCATTATTAACTTCCCAAGTGATGCAGACATCCTACAGAAAGGCCTCACTGAGACCAATGACTGGTGTCAAAACCATGGCCTTAGGCTTAACGCCAAAAAATGCGTCGTCATCCCCTTTGGTAAAAACTCAGTTCCCACTAATTGCCATATCAATGGGAGCCCACTGAATACTGAAGGCATTATAAGAAATCTGGGGATACAGGTTGACAGCAACCTCTCCTTTGACCACCACATTGCCACTGTGGTCAGAAAGTCCTTCTGTGTGGCACATCTCATTACCAAGGGTTTTGCATCCAGGAAGAAAGAGGTCATCGTCTCTTTCTACTCTTCCCTCATTAGACCAATCATCCAGTATAATGCCCCATTTGGCATGTACCTCACTAGACACCTGCAACAGCTGGAGAGGCCACAGAAGTATCTCATGAAGAGGATCCTAGGCATTAAACACATGTCCTACACAGACAGACATGGATTTGAAAAATAGTTGGATTACTCGAAAGCACTTATCCTGGTTATTAAAGATTTTACCTATACTCTGCCGTGGTAGATCCTTTGGGTTTTGTTGCTGCTGTATTTGTTGTTTACCAATTTAGTCCTTTAGTTCTGCTACTTCTGGGTTTCTTTGTTTTTATTTACGCAGTTTAGTGTGCAAATAACATTAACATTTTAAGTGCGAGAAAAAAAAACTGCTTCAAACTTCCTACCTTAGAAAAACATTATACAAGCAAATGAGAGAAAAGGATGGGGGTGGGGTAGTTCAAAACATCCCAGGTTTAACTTTAAATGTGTTGATAATGTGTTCTTGGTACTATGGTGTGATTGTGTGGAGAGGTCCTCACAGTGGGCAAAACAATGTTATACTGAATGGAATATTTCATGTTCTCCTGTGCCATCAAAGGCATGACAAAATCTTTGCATCTTCCAGTTAGTCCTGCCTTACACTGATGATGACTCAGTTTATATACTTAGTATACAATTAATGTCAGTTTTTTTTCCTTAGTCTCATTTTATTTCATTAAAAATGAATGCGAGCAACAAAATGTTATTACTCTGCAATTGCAACTTCTTAACTGTTTTTTTTTCCAAAGTATATTAATAGTGTAACTAAACTTTCATATCAGTTTCTTTTCTTATTAATGGTATAACCATATAGAGCACATTTACCATATTAAGAAAGGCTCAGCTTTCAATGCTTTATCCAAACATGTGAGGATGACAGACAGCTCACACTTTTTTAGTTTCAAAGTCCTGGAAGTTTTAAAACCAAATCCAAGAGGTGGAGATATCAACACAAGTACTGAAGGCAGGGAGAATGAGTGGATCTTGTTAATGAGGGCCGATAAAGGGTCTGGTCTAAATGAGAGGGTTTCCTTAAAACCCAAATTAAGACAGAGAAGGAACATCAGATAGTATAGTTCCAGTCATACATATCAGTATTTAATAGTTGTTCACTGAATATTAGCTACTGACCCTATAATGATTATGTATAAGATATGCATATTTACAAGCATATATTCATGAATCTCTCTAATATTTCATGATTTCCAAGCATGCATTCTGAAATCAATTAAAATGAGTCCAAACAATATATACACATATATACCAATACATGTTTCCATTATATATTTTTAGATAGGAAATATTTTGTCAATAGAGATGCAGTGGTATACTATATGCAATTTGAGCTATAGTAATTATGTTGATTGCATCCATGTTTTTTATAAGTATATGTCTTATTGATATGAGTTTTATTCTATTATTTTTCATGAGTAGGAAGCTTTTACTATGTTTTTATGATGTTTTATTGTTTTTAAACAAAGTAGTGAAGAACTGAAGCATTCATGTACACACTTAGCTGTCATAAGGACTTATATATCAAAGATGTTAAGTTACACGACATATGCCCTATGTATTTACTCTTTTAAAAATTTCTTAGTCAATTATAAATTGTTAATTGATTAATTAAGATGTGAGTATATATATGAATGCCTTTAGGTGACTGTTATTCATAGATCCGAAGAAGCTGTGAAGCGAAAGCGCTCATCTTTTAAATTATTTTTTCAATAAACAGTTTATTGGTACTCCATACCAACTGTTTTGCATCTATTTTGGGACACTATCATCGAAGGAACTGATTCTGCCTACACTGGGGTTTACCATTATTTTTATTGAGTATATACTAACTTTCATTAACCCCAGCGTTTTACCTACAGCAGTGACCACTGTTATATATTTTATTAAATACGCTGTTATAATCTCTGCGAGTAGGGGCAGGACAACGTATACGCTTTTGGTTTGAAAATTCCTGTTTTATCTTTAAATAATCAGCACTGATGGCCGAGATTGAACTCGACTACGTGCCCAGAGATGAACATCGTGGGAACGTTGAGCCGCGTGATGACGTCATCGTGAAAAGGTTCCAAAGCTATCTGAAGGGAAACGCCAGATCTTCCTGGTTCTTAGACGTTGAACCAGAGCGGACAGATGTATCTGTACAAGGTTTTGACTCGAACAAGCTCTACATGATATTGGAAGAAATGGAGAAGAGCTTCATTAAACTAAAAAGACTGCAAGCACAGAGAGCACATTTTGAGCTGTGCTTGGAGCGTAACATCATTCCGAGAGGTCTACGCGTATTTACTATGCCCAGTCAGGGCAGAGACTATCCGGAGCTACTAGCCCAGTGGCAACGGCTCAATTTAGAGGTGAGTTGAAAGTACTTACAATTACTTATTGACTTTTTCAAGCCAGAAGAGGCTAATTTAACAGAAGAAATTGAAAATAAGCAACAGCAACTATTTACAGACTATCCTATGGACATTGTTTATCCTTTGTTTGATAACATGCTTGATAGTGTTTCCGTATTTGAGAAAAAGGTGTATCAGCAGAAGCGACATAAAATTGTTAGAGACACAAATGATTTTAGAAATGGGCATGTCTTTATGTGGCCTAGGCCAAATACTACAGCCAGTACAAGAACAGTAAATGATGGTATGAATAATACTGTTAGACAAAATATGCATGTTGATTTATCTAGTAATAGTAAACTTTGTGACAAGGTTAGTAATGAGGGAAGCAGAATCCAGGCAGAGACTCGAATTCAATGTGAACAACAGGGGGATATTGATTGTGCAACAGTAACCAATGCAAACAACAATCTTCTAATAGACAGGAATGTGCCAACCAATGACCAATGTAATGATTCAACTGACGTTATACACCTTATTCACTCTTCTGTGAACAATAATACAAATTTGTATCCAGAAGTTAGGATAGTAAAAGAATCCATTGAACCACAAGTGAAGAGACCTACACGAACAGGCATTGAAGGACCTGTAGTTAGACCTAAACAAACAGTGTTAAATTCCAATATGCCCCAGCAACTGGTTTTTCCATTACCGGTGAGAACGGAGAACAACAAGTTCCGTTCTCGCTCGGTAAGCAGAGGGAGGCAGAAAAGAAAGCTGACAGAAGAATATACTCCACAGAAAACACTGAGGAAGATGTGGGTGGACAAACATTAGTACATAATTTATCACATATCCCTTTAACAGATGATGATATCAAATTATTGAATAGAGGTTTAAGTTATATTCCAAGAAGCAAGAGTAGCATGACAGAGACTATCATGGATGTTAAGCTCTTTTGCAGGAATCTGATGTTGAAATACATCTATAAAGATAGTAATCAAACAGTAACTGGATTTAGATTTAAGAACCTGAGTGAGTTCACACCAACCAATCATCCTCTTATAGAAGCTTACATGAAACTAACTGAGGATGAAATTTATGAATACTATGAAAATAAGATTCCACACAAACAATTTTTTGGGAAAGACAACTTAACCCATGGTGAAAGGCTTAGTTTAAAGAAATTACAAAATGATGCCAATATATCCCTTAGACCAGCTGATAAGGGAGGGAAAGTGGTCATCATGGATATAACAGACTATAATGAGCGTATGACCTCTATGCTTAGTGATGATTTTTATCTCAAGTGCACCAAGAAGGATGTTGACACTACTATAGGATATGTGCATAGAACTATCACAGACATATATGAAGGATGCCTGATAGATAAAGACACATATGAATATCTTATGATACTCCACCCCATGATACCTGTTATAAATGGCCTCCCCAAAATACATAAGGACCCAATCAATCCACCCCTGAGACCTATAGTCTCAGGACGGGGGTGGGCCACTGAACATTTATCAGCTTATGTTGAAAAACACCTGAGACAGGTCCTATGCAATAACAACATTGTCTTGAAGGATTCTAAACAATTCCTCTTAGATTTCTACACTTGTATCAAGGACTTAAATATAAACATGGATTATATTTTTGTAACGCTAGATATTCAATCATTATTTACAATGATACCCAATGACTTGGGTGTCACTTATGTTGTTGAATATTTACGTAATCATAGTCAGTACTTAGATGTTAAGATTGACTTAATTACTTGTTTTCTTGAATTAATACTTGAGAACAATCTATTCATGTTCAATGGACTGATATATAAACAGAAAGATGGCGTAGCTATGGGCACACCCTGTGCCAATAGCTATGCCAACATGTTTCTAGCTCATTGGGAAGAGCTAACCCTCTTTAAATTAGACCCCTTCATACAACATGTTGCCTTTTATCGACGCTTTGTCGATGATTTGTTTATTTTATGGAAGGGTACAGATGAACAACTAGAATCATTCTTTGCCATTTTGAATGGCCTCACTACCTGCCTTAAGTTTACCAAGAACTCTTCAAGATACAAAATAGAGTTTCTTGATATGTATATAGAAAGACTGGAGAATGACATCATTAACACAGGAGTCTTTCGGAAAAGCTGCCATAGTAATAATCTCTTACACCGTTCCAGTATGCATCCCCCACATGTCTTCAAAAATATGAGAGGACAGGCTATTAGGGCATCCAGACTCAATCCAATAGACCAATGTTTTGACAAAGAACTATCTGACTTGAATGACAGGTTAGTACAACGAGGTTATGGAATCAATGAGATTAACAGACATCTTAGAGATGCCTCAGATTTGAGATCTACCCGAGGCCTGCCCTACTTTGGACCCAGAGAAAACTTGTTAGAACCAGATCTCGATATACCGATTCCAAGTTTCATTAAATTTAGCACACAATTTACTTCTGATAATACAGAAGTGAGAAGAATAATAGAGAAGCACTGGGATATTCTACTAGTAGATGACGATATTAAAACTATAGTAGGCGCATATCCCAGATTCATATATAGGAACAAACAGAACTTGAAGAGAAAGCTCTGCTATACCACTAGTTCCCAAGTATCCGAAAATGTTGGTTCCACGAAGCCATGTGGGCGATGTAATTTTTGTAAGTACATAGATAATACACCTTACTTCTATCATCCAGATTTACGGAAATATTTTCCAATTCAAGCAGAAGCCAATTGCATGACACCACACATAGTTTATATAGCCATATGCCAGAAGTGCTCCTCATTCTATATAAGGAAAACCAACCGCCCATTTAGGGACCGAATGAGAGAGCACATTTACCATATTAAGAAAGGCTCAGCTTTCAATGCTTTATCCAAACATGTGAGGATGACAGACAGCTCACACTTTTTTAGTTTCAAAGTCCTGGAAGTTTTAAAACCAAATCCAAGAGGTGGAGATATCAACACAAGTACTGAAGGCAGGGAGAATGAGTGGATCTTGTTAATGAGGGCCGATAAAGGGTCTGGTCTAAATGAGAGGGTTTCCTTAAAACCCAAATTAAGACAGAGAAGGAACATCAGATAGTATAGTTCCAGTCATACATATCAGTATTTAATAGTTGTTCACTGAATATTAGCTACTGACCCTATAATGATTATGTATAAGATACGCATATTTACAAGCATATATTTATGAATCTCTCTAATATTTCATGATTTCCAAGCATGCATTCTGAAATCAATTAAAATGAGTCCAAACAATATATACACATATATACCAATACATGTTTCCATTATATATTTTTAGATAGGAAATATTTTGTCAATAGAGATGCAGTGGTATACTATATGCAATTTGAGCTATAGTAATTATGTTGATTGCATCCATGTTTTTTATAAGTATATGTCTTATTGATATGAGTTTTATTCTATTATTTTTCATGAGTAGGAAGCTTTTACTATGTTTTTATGATGTTTTATTGTTTTTAAACAAAGTAGTGAAGAACTGAAGCATTCATGTACACACTTAGCTGTCATAAGGACTTATATATCAAAGATGTTAAGTTACACGACATATGCCCTATGTATTTACTCTTTTAAAAATTTCTTAGTCAATTATAAATTGTTAATTGATTAATTAAGATGTGAGTATATATATGAATGCCTTTAGGTGACTGTTATTCATAGATCCGAAGAAGCTGTGAAGCGAAAGCACTCATCTTTTAAATTATTTTTTCAATAAACAGTTTATTGGTACTCCATACCAACTGTTTTGCATCTATTTTGGGACACTATCATCGAAGGAACTGATTCTGCCTACACTGGGGTTTACCATTATTTTTATTCAGTTTCATATCAGTTTCATTTTCATCTTCACTTTTACTGGTCTTTCTTCTTGTCTAAATTTTCTTTCTCAATTAAAATTCAATCTCTTCTATTGCTAAAGAGCAGAGGATCATAAAGTGATTCTTACTCAAACCACAGTAAAGGTCTGAGGATTCTTTTCTAGTTAGAAATGCACTGTGGATCTCACACACACTCACACTTCTGCTTTCACTTCTTTGACTGTTATCCTTCTGTATTTAGCCCAGTCTCATAGAAAAATTAATGCGGAATAGTTGATGTATAACTATTTTCCATAGTTGATCAGGCTTTCCCTGAAAGAGACCTGGTGCTCCCCATGGATGCTGGCCTCACTCGCCATTTGAAAAAAAGCTGATTTGTACACTGTGGCAGGGACACATTCCTTATGGGGTGTGAGCTCCCACAATACAGCTGTAAACAAGTGTAAGACTATTCATGCAGGATTCCTTAACAACAAATAACAGGCAAAACAAATCAACTCAGAAAGTTAAATTGCAAATTAAAAGAAAAACGAGTTCCCATTTCCACAGTGCTCTCTGAACACTTGTATATTCACATCACCTTGTTCATAAGGGCCAAGGAGGGTATGAGATGTGTGTACTTTTCTAGTGTCTCAAAACAAAATGCGGCTGCACTTTATGTGATTGCTGCAGGAAGTTAAGCCATTTCTGGGCAGTTGTTTCTGCTGTCATCCTTTTAGATGGGTCTTCTTGTACCTACAAACATCTGTGTGGGTGTCCACCTACAATCACACACACGCGCACACACACACACACACACACACACACACACACACACACACACACACACACACAGACATGCACACACACACACACAGACAGACACACACACACACACACACACACACACACACACACACACACACAGACACATACACACACATTTAATTCAGGTGATTTGTATCACAATTATTAGATGACATAGCTGTTTTCTCATTTATCAGTGCTTGTGTTCTGTAGTACTGTAGGTTTTGCACTAATGTGCCTCGCATTCTTCACTGAAACACACACCCCGATGAAAGAATGAGACGAGATGGAATGAGATCTGTCTACAATCAGCAGCCATTTGTCTCATAACTAATGAGCTTCTCCTGAATATGCTGATGGGTGTATTTCATGCACTTGTTTTGCAGGGCAGTTCAACACCACCCAGTGGTTTGCAGCATTTCAGTTTGTGACATCCAGGTGGCTTCATTTTTCACAGACATCTTACGGTTTTGTGATTTTTGAGGTGCACTCATACCTCTCAATCAAGAAATTTGGACAAAGCCAAAAATAATGGTGGGACAAAGGCCCAAAAACAAGGACAGATTTTAAATATTGCTCCTGTAAACTCATAGTTGCTAGAATAACAGGTTTTACATTATTATGTATTTTTTGAGGGATATGAAGTATGAAATTCAAATGTCTGCCAATTATTTATTATTATTTAGTGACTTCATTCTTCATGTTGGTATCCCACAATTCCATTGGAGTGGGTGGGGTTACATGATTATGTATGCAAATGTTATGTTAATCAACGTCCCGATTTTTAACCACTTGTACCTACTTTTCATGGGCCTTTCTCCAGATCTTTGGTGTTTCTAGGCTGAGAGGTATGGACATGCTGAAATGGAAAGAAATCATCACCCAAGCCTCTCAGACACCTCACAAACAAGCCTTAGCCAACTAAACATACTAACATGTGTACGCCTGCATCCCCCACCCACTTCCACAAAGTGTCACCAGCAGTGCAAGTCTACACCTATAATACTTCAAATGGCTGTAGCCTATCCTGGTAAAATTTTAGTTATCAGTGGCTTTATAGCTAGGCATGCACAATCCATGCTTCCTAGCTTGGACAAGAAAAGGATGACAGTGTGCTCCTCTCAAGGTCCAAAATTTGTGTGGTCACTGTTTTTAAATTTTCCATCTTAAATATTATTATGACCTAGTGATTGCCCTTGTGGAGATGAATAATCTTAGGAAATCTACCCTGGAGGAGATGTATCGACAGGCATAATGAATCTCTCTAGTGTCCAAAGTAGGTAAAACTCTAATCTTAAGTAGTATTTTGCCATCACCAAGGGCAATGCCACATTACAAGGACAACACAATAACTAGTTTTAACAATTAAATAAAAAATAAACGCAATGATCAGAGTCCACACTACAAAAAAACAATCTGCAAACAACAAAGCTATAGCTAAAACACTAGGTTTATTAAAATCAGGAAAACTGATTTGACAATGCATTCACTAACAGCTATATACCTTGAATTAGTCACATGACAAATAACTGAAATTTAAAGAGGCATCACAAAACTAAACTTTATACTACTTGTTTTTATTATGTTTTGTTAATTGTTTTATCAGTTTAAATTAAATGTTTCAGAATCCCTGGTCTGAATGAATACATTTTTTATTAACAGTGCATTACAACTCAGGTCTGATAAATTATAAAAATACGGTTCATTTTCTTTTTTGTATTACATAGGGTTGCTAAATGATTCATCTAAAGTTGATCCTCAGGTTCTGTTTATGTGCTACATTTCGAGTAATTCTTGTATTTTTAATCTTATAACAAGTTTGTTATGTGGGAGTAGAGGCTGCCATGTTTACATCCTCTGTAATACAAGAATTTTAACAGCTTTAGATTTGTTTTTATTATGTTTTCCATTTTTTTATTTCTGGTTTGGTTCTTTGATTTAAATCCAAATTCTCCTGCATTTATGGGTATTGGTTATAACAACCGTCAAATTAATGGCTCTCTATTAAAATGTTGGTACTCAACAAGCTGAAAAAATAAAAACCGAAAACACAAGTGAATAGCAAATCTTGAAAATCACTCTTCTCCTTCAAACGTCTTTTTGCAGGGGGGGGGGGGCACCCCCACACCACCTGAACTTATATATACCAACTCCACTATAGCCATACCTTGGAGAAAAGGGAATATTCAGAGAAATCACATTTCGTTCTTAGTAAGTTCATTCTTTTGGCCAGTCAGTCTCCATGTTTCGGGACTAGCTCTAACAAGTTCTGACATTTCAAATGTTCACTCAAATTAACTGGTGTCATTCTAGGAGGATCCAGTGTGGATTCCATGGGAAATGAGGAGTTGCAGGCTGACCTGCCTTGCCAGAAATGGCCTGCACCTTGCAGCCTTCACAGTGCCTCTTTTTAGGCAAAGTCCATCTCCTGGACTTTGCCTCAAAATCTGATGTTTCAGCCTACAACAAGGCAGCACTGCTTAATTCTAAGAGTTAAAAGAAGCACCCAGGATTAAGGCCTTCTGACCAACAAACATTTACACCTGTAATTACTAAAACACAGTATTGAGGTATTGATAACACTCTTCCTGTGCCAGACTACCATATGTTAAGACCCCTCAGAAACTGCAGGAGTGTCTGCATTTTTATACATGACCACATCATTTCTCACTTGATCCTGATGGATATAAACCAAAAACCTTTCACTCTAAACAAAACCAACTATCATACTTCTGCAGACTTTTTGTCCCCATCTGTATCTCCAGCTGACCATGATATATATCTGTACAATTTGAAAAGATATTGATTATGGGTCTATGTTAAATATTTGAACATCCAAAATGTCGAACGTTACAAGGTCGAGACCAAATGTTCGACATTTGAATGTTCAAATATGAAATAAAAAAAAAAAAAGAAAGAAAAACACACTTTAACAGTGCGAGCAGGGGGGCAAGCACCCCTGCACCCCCCACACCCCCCTACTTAAAATATACCAACTCCAGGACCGCAGGGAAATTCTCTCATTCTGCACCATATGGCTCTGTTGAAAGTCAATCTTCGAACACTTGAAATTTCGAACGTTTGGTCTCAACCATGTAACGTTCGAAATTTTGAGCATTCAGAGAATTGACATAGACCTTTATTAAACCCAATATGTTGCTTTTAGGGAACTTAACTGTTAGCATGTACAACTAATAGATATGCACAGCAGCTCTTAGACTTTCTTGAATGCCAAGTCCCTAGACGAAACTGTCCACATCTCAGTTCAAGGCACAAATGTTCCTGACATTATCCTTAACTAACATTGCCCATTGTTTACACTCCCTTGAGTGTCACATTCTCTTCCCTACTAAAGTTGAATCTCCAGGCAGTGTCTTTCACCAGTACAATAAAACCACTCATAGGTTTATAGGAGGTTACTAGACTAATGGCCCTAGGGTTTTTACAAGCCTAGCCATGTAAAAAAAAAAAAAAAACATGGACTCTAATTGACCATAGTTAGATGGTTATTGTTAGCAGAATGATTCTATGAACAGCACTGACTGCCTCTGTCCATGAGGGACATAGGTGCCACCCCCAGGGTGAATTTACAGTCATCCATCCACTTGTCAAGGTTGTGCTTAAATAGGGTCATGAAGTGAGGAGCTTATTCCAGAGGAGTAATCTCTGGGAGATATATCCGTCTCTCCAACATGTTTTTTAATGCCACAGGCTAGGTTGAGATCCCTGGAGCAAGTGACTGTTGTCTCATTTGATTTGCTCTGTAGGCCAGGCACAGGTTGCCTCTCAGCAGCCTGTATGATATAGAGTACAGTGGCAGGGCTTTCAGTATTTTCATGTAAGTCATGTTTTGGAGGCCCTGCATTCTCTTGCTTAAAAACCTCTGTGGTCTCTCCGGTTGCAGCAGGTGTCTAGTGAGATACATACAGAAGGGAAGATTGTACTCAATTAGTGGTTTGATAAGGGTCAAGTGCAGCAGAGTTATAACCTCCTTAGTCTTGGATGTGGTGCCCTTATTTATGAGATGCACAATGTGGAAGACTTTTCTTACCATTATGGATACACGGTGATCAAAGTTTAGATTGCTATCAACCTGTGTTCCCAAGTCTCACATCACTGAATTTCAGCTTAGAGGGCTGTTATCTATATCATAATTATCAAAGGCTATTACTTTATCAAAGGGGACAATGAGGCATTCTTTTTTTTTTTTTGCATTTAGTTTTAGTCTGTGACTTTGGCACCAATCATTTGTCTGCGTCGGCCCTTTCTTTGATAATGATAACATCATTGGGGGCCTCTATGATTGCACCCAATTTACACACATCTGCAGACTTGGTAAGCCACAGGCCATCTACTTTTGCCTGGACCTCAGAGAAATAGATTCTAAACAGTAGAGGGCCCAGCACAGCTTCTAGTGGTACCCCACTAGTAAACTGGTCTACTGGTGGAGGTGTACTCCCACACTTTGACTGTGTGCGTTCTGCCAGTGAGACAGTTAGCTACCCATCTAGTGATGTATGGGTTAATCCTCAACTAGGTGAGTTTCTCAATGATCCTTAAGTGGGAAACTGTGACAAAAGCCTTGGCTAAATTAAGATAGGTGGCATGTACTGCTTTTCCTCATCCAGGGCTTTGGTGATATTCTCAAAGAAGTCCATCAGGTTTAATAAGCAACATCTATCCTTGACAAAACTAAACTGGATCGGGTCAAGAATTTGAAGGTCGCCCATGGCCTTGCAGATAAGGGTGGTTAGGCTTATGGGTTGATAGTTCCCTGGGTCAGATTATGGACCCCTTTTGTGCAAGGGGATTACTGTTGCTGTTCTCTACTCTGCCAGAACAAAGCCAGTGCTCAGGCTATGGTCAAAGAGATTGGCAAGTGATTCCACTAGGTCTTGTTTTAGTGTGTTTAGTAAGCAGCTTGGGATGTTATCTGGTCCTATGCAGGCTGTGTTTTTGGCCTTCGAGAGCACTTATGACCTTTTTTTTTGGAGATACTTGGTAGAAGACTGGTGTCAGGAATGCTTTGAGGTATGGCTAGTGGGGACAGGGGAGTGACATTATTGCCAAATCTGTCAGCTAGCAGGTTGGCAATTTCCTCTGGTTTAGTGAGAGTGGTACCATCTACTATAAGTTCGGCACACAGCTGGCCATTCCCTTTTAGGTTTCTGACGTAGCTAAAGAATGCCTTATGGTTGTCTTTAGCTAGGGATGCTAATTTAGTCTCATAACTAGCCTTAGAGGACTTTACAAGATATCTGATTTGCTTGTTCAAGCTGTGGAGGGTATTATTCCTCTGTTGAGTAAATTCCCTCTTGTTCATAGATATCAGTTTCGTTCTTTTATTATATAACTTATTTATACTTAGAGTCCACCAGGGTGACTTGTTTTTTTTTTGGGAGGACCTGGTTTTGGTCCTGTCAGGTACAGCTGAGTCAATACATTTGTTTAAGTGGCTATATAGGCATTTGTGTCCACCTCTGCAGAGGAATCATTGTTGACCGTGTTAGCAGGGAATTTGAAACTTTTTATACCATTACTTACTAAGCTGTAGTTTGCTTTGGAGAAATTTTTCATTTTTTTTGCTCCTGTGGGGGTGTCAAGTCTGATCTTTACTTCAAATGTTGCAGATTTATGGTCTGACCTTATCAGGGAAGGCAACACACAGAGGGTAGTGCAGTGATCCTCTCTCCAAGTTGGTGAGCACTAGGTCTAGGACATTTGAGCCCTTGTGGGGATGCAAACTGTTCTAGGGCATTTGAATTAACAAAATCCAGGAACCTCAGAGCAATCATGTTTGTGCTCATGTAAGTCACCTAATCAATGGAAGAATAGTTGAAATCTCCCATGACCAAAGTGTTTGGCTGCATACTGAGTAATTCTAGCAAGTCCAGATAGGTGGTGTGCTTCCCCTGGTTCATGGTGGGGGACCTGTAGCTAGCAATGATGGGTAGGGCATTTTACCTATAGTTATTTGGACCTGGATTAGCTCAAGAGAATCTTACTGTTTTACCCATCTCAACATGTATTTGGATTTAATGAAGAATGATACAACTCCACCTTTGGTTCTTTCATGCTCATTTTGGGGTCTGAACATGTGAAAGGCACTGTAGCCTTGTGGCCAGGATGCTCTCTATGGCCTCGAACCAAGTCTCAGTGACTGCACAAACGCCAGCATCTTCTAAGGTGAGGAATGCTTCCAGGGAGTGCAGTTTACTGATTAGGCCTTGAGTTTGTCTCTAGTGGATTTCTTTACATCAGAAGTTTTGTTGTTTTGACATAACCTAAAATAGGCACTATGGAGAGGCAAGCATCTTTGCCAGTATCCAAAAGCCTTGTGGAGACAGGTGAAGGACATCTCTGGCAAAGCAGTGAGGCCTGTCGACCATGTCTTCCCAGCTGACAGATACTGGATCCCCCCTGGAGTGACAACAGAAGCTAAGCCAATTATTGAACTCAATCATTTTTTGTTTGTATTGTGGCATCAGCCTAGGTGAAGGTAGAATGTTGCTTAGGGCTAGGGACACACCTGCCTGGGACACATAATCCGAGCGTTCAGTCATGTCTTGCTTCATATAGTTTAGAGAGATATGTCTCAAGTCATTCACTCCAACATACACTATGACAGAGTCATAATGGTAGTTGTTGCTGAGACACTTAAGTGCTTGTGTGATTTGATGGATCCTGGTACCTGACAAGAGCTGACCATGACCTTCTTGCCCAATCTGGTGAGGGGGACATCTATCTGTCTCACTACTGAGTCACCTATGACCACAACATTAGGTTTTGAGGTATTTTGCTTCAGGGGCTTAATTGTTGAGACACTGATACATGTGCTGTTTTGTGTAGTGGTGGATTCTGTTTATGTACCATTATTTGTAGGTTTTTTGTACTTGAGAGGTTTCTGGGCTTTTGGTAGGCTCTTAGTGACTACCTCTGCATATGTGGGTTTATGTGTCTTGACTTTATCTTGTGTGAGTGGAGAGGTGTGTGCACTGACAACCAGTTTGATGTTTTTTTTTATTGTTACATGATGGGACTGATTCTAGTTTCATGGTATAGTTACATCTCTCACATACTGTATTTATTTGCTTTAGGGGCAAGTGGTTGTCAGTATACATGAGGCAATTGCTACATTGCCTCAGGATGCCCATGTCAAGGCTGGCTGGAGAAATGTTGAGAAAATGCCTGTCCATAGTAGCAGGTAATTCTTAAGTACTAATTTGTGAGGGGGCAAATTAGATCAGCTATTGCTCTGGGATTAACAAGGGGACTTATTCTATAGAAGATCAGGGACAAAAAGTGGGGCAATGCTGCTCTGTGCTCAGCTGAGTTGCCTGCAGATGCATTGCCCGCAGAGCAGTAGGGAACCTGGGGGGGTTTCACTGACCGGCGTCTGGGGAAAAATAGTTTCTAGGCATTTGCATCTATACAAGGCACTGCTAACCACTGTTGCGAGGTACACACTTACAAGCAAACATGAGGCTTAAATACAGGCAAAATTAAACAGTTCCAAACTAGTCTGCCAATGAGAAATCACACAATGATCCTTCCTCCAGCTCAGACAAGGCTATATCTACACTCTTCTGCCACAAAGATGCAGGGGAGTCCTTTTTAATGTAGGATGGCTGGATTTGAGTTCAAGTGTATGAAAAACAGGCTAGATTCAGCAAGTCTGGATCTAGTCTATGCTAACTTAGAAATACTTCAGTGCTAAACAAGTGCAGATAATGAAGCAGGTACAAACTGTGAAATGCAGTCAAAAAGTCACAAATGAAGGCAGTAAAGTACAGTTGAAACAGATCAAACACAAAATAAACTTTATTTCTTCTTCCTAGCTTTGGATGATTTAGCAGAAACACTCTAGACCTCAGGCAGAGAATGCCAAACGCAGAGTTCCCTTCATGACCCTTACTACATTCCACTCCCAACTCCTCCCACCCTCAATTCCCCAACCATCATCCTGCCTCCCATTTCCTGCCCAGTGTATATATTTTCAGTGATGTTATTCTAGCCTCCTAAAGACAAACAAACTACCTATGTAATGTAACATATCAAAACTATTTCTCTCATTTTCATCTCTCTTAGCATGAGTGATTCTAACTACCATGCCATCATCCATTATCGCAGATAAACACCACAGAAGCTATTCTAAAGCCTTTCAAATCCATTCCCAATTTCTTGCTTATAGTACCAAAGTCACACTACTCCACTCCTAACCTTCTTTACCATATTTTTCCATCCAGACACATGCCATAAAAAGTAACAGCTATCTCAGCATTGAAATAGCAATATAATTTGCCCCAACCACACAACAGATATCACACACGAGCAATAACACATTCCCCTAATACAAATGTTTTCCTGCCACTAAATCTCTTTACCTCAGACCCACAGTTTAAATGAATAGCATAACAGTGAGCAGCACAACCTTCAAACTAACTTTCTAAAGTTCTTGTTTAAGACCCCGCCCATTATAACTCCTCTCTTCTTAAAAAACACAGAACCCAACCGAGGACCCCACTCAACTTATGCAAAAAACAATCATTTACCCTCCATACATCAATCAAATGCTGCCTTCTTAATGCAGGTATTATTAAAAACAGACTTGAACATCTTAACATCTTTCTAGCAACCCACTCACCAAACATCAGAATCTTGGATAAAGCATAAACCCTACCCATACAACGCATTTACCTTCTAGGCCATCAGTGCATTTTTAATAAAAGACCAGGTAACTGAATAGGAGAGCATTCTGATCTTATACAACCAACTCCTAAGCCCACAATTAAAAGCACAAGCCACCAATTCCTCAAGTCATGACACTAACTAGATAGCAATAAATATACCACAGTACAAAAGTCTAGACTTCTACATAGCAGCAGCCTTGGTTAACATGTATAAGACGAAAAATGATAATGATAATTGTGTGTCTATCATGTTTTACCCCAACATAGACACACCACACACACACACACACACTGAAGTTAACTTGTAAGGCATTGCAGTTTTCATCATGTGATTTATGCAGTACTCTTGACTCTATCACTGACAAATCTAACCTCACATCTGAAAGTCATAGAGCTAGTCATGAAGCTAAACTGAAGAGTACGCTTGATATAGGGCTGACTGATGGAGGGTATTTAATTTTTTCTAACATTCTATTCCTGGTTAAGCTTCACACAACAGAAGTGACTACTGACTGACTTGCGAAATTCCCTTCTCCGGTGGGCCTTCATTTGGGATTATATCTTCAGCATACTTGAACACAGAATAATGCCAGCCAGCCAACCTTCTACTCATACTCCACCAGATGCAGATGTATCACCCAGAAAGTCATTCCATATTAATAATGTTCTTGTTCATTCTGTAAAACTCTTTTCCTTTCTGCAATGCACCTTTCCTTTGGCAAGAGCCTTTTAGTCTGGATGCTAAAGCCATTTGTGAAGCAGCTGTAGCCATATGAGATGATTGGTAGGAGAAACATGTTCAATGATAAATATTGTCATCATAATACAGTCATACTATCATATTATCCAATCTAATGAATCCAGTCATACTATATTTCTCCATAAATTAAAGACTAACTTAGCATCTAACTCATTTTTTTCTTCTACATAACTTTATCTCTAATGCAACAGCCATTCTCTATCATTCCCTTGACTTCTAACCCTCACTCACTTTCTTTTGTTTCTCTCCATAACCTAACTTCTCTTTTTTATGCCATTTTCGCTAATCCTATCCAACACACCTCTTCATAATCTTCATTTTTTACTGATCAATTCCAATATATTTCTTCACAACCCCATTTTATCACATAATTGCCCACCTAATTACACTTCTCAGTCTACATGCATATTTCAATCCCTCTGTTTACAACGCAAGTCTGTTATCTACATATTTGTTATACTTATTGCATATATGTTTATTACAATTTATTGTACATTTTCTCTGTGTCCTTAATACTTTGTTGCTTTGTACTCCAGGTTTAGCTGAATGTGGGTTTTTGCTCATTTGGATCTTGCTAGTAGAAAGGAATAAATGTAAATAAAAAAATCTCTTAATTTAATATTAAGGAGAAGTCTCATTATGCCTGAAGATGGCCGATACTCTGGTGTGGTAGTAAACTGAAATCTTATAGGTACTAGCAAATGGGTTAAAAAGGGAAGAATGGAAAGGAATACAGTGATTCAAACAGATGACAAGTCTGCCATCTAACATAATCTTCTAGTTACTAACACCATAATGAAAATCTTTTATAAGGATCTAAAACTCTCTGCATTAAGCCATTTATGTTCACTGTTACTGCAAGCTTATTTTAGGATCATTGGATCATAGTAAATGCATGGCAACTAAGTCTTGTTGCCATTGATGCTTTGCAAGTGCCCACCCTTAGACCATTCCTCCTCTCTGGAAAAGAATATAACATCAGTTTTTATAAGCTACATATTTAAATCTACATAGCTTAGGTCAGAATTTAGTAATGTCAACAAAGAGGAAGAATCAATAAAAACTGCATCCATCCTCAATGGAAAGGTGAGAGCTAAACATCTCCTAAATGATACGCACAAGGTTGTTAAATACAAAACTATTATTCCCGTAATAAGTCAGTTTCCAAATAAAAGAGAATGCTGACTTACTGCTCACAGCTAGTTATAAACCAATTTCTCTCATCAATGCCGATGTTAAATTATTTGCCACAGTCATAGCTGCTAGACTGCTAAATGTCCTAAATATGAAAGCTCAAGGTGGCTTTCTAAAAGGAAGGACTAGCACTGACCACCTGTGCCATAAAATATATCTTATCCAAAACTCAAAGAACAGGTGTTTTGAAAAAACCTTTGACATTCCAGAATTCATCAGCTCAGCTATTTAGGTCCTTAATGACCCCCCCCCCCATTTTATGGTTATTAGTGGCCAACTGTCTATCCTTCCCAGCTGTTCAGAAGGGCCATTTAGGACTGCCAGTTTCTCCAGTTCTGTTTGTTGCTCGCAAAGTCATTTTACCTTACCATAGTCATTTTCACTAGCTAAACTGAAAAGTTAGATTCTAGATGCAGTTTTTATAAATGTTGCTCAAAGTTCAGGACAAAAAAGCATAACTAAGCAAAGCTGACCTTCAAATGTAAAACTCTAATCCTTGCCATTGAGTCACAAACCTTTTACTTTCACAAGTGTATGTTTGTCTCATGATGTATTATACTTTAGAGAAGACCTCATCACTGCAATCCACATATCAAAGTCTCTTCACCTCTCGGTGTCTTTGCATGGATTCATGGCTTGAAAATGACTTTTTTCTCAAGCTATTCTATCTCTTTCTTTCATATTCCTGCTTTAGTTAGAGACAGGTTCAAAAACAAGTATTAGGATAATTGCCCTTGTGGGCCATTTTAACCCTATCCAGTTTCCCTTTTAGAGTTTAAAATTAACCTTTTTCATTAGGTGTTATATTGGACTTACCCATCTCATGGTCTGTAATTATGCATTATCCCTGAAGAGTATAACTAGGATCATACTATAGGTAATTTGATGGGACTTGTGCATAGGCTAAAGCATTTAGAGCTGCCTCTATCCATCAGTAGTTCAGGGTGCAGGTCTGGAGTAACTTTCCTGTTTCCTATTCATAAATCCACATTATAGTTGAATATGGACAGGGATGAGCTTTGTTTTAAATGGCTGGGGAATTTGTTTCAGAGCAGCAGTACCATCATCAAGATATACCTGTCCCTCCAAACCGTTCTGTTGATGTTGTAGAAGAGGTCTAGATCCCTAGATCAAGTACTTCTGATGCTATTTAACTGGTTGATGTATAGTAAATCCATCAGTACTGAGACAGAGAATGTCTTGTATGCCAAATAGAGATCACTTCTTAGCAGTCTGCAGGATACAGAGTATAGTGAGAGAACTTTAAGTCAGTCCATGTAAGATATATTGCTTAGGCCTTGTATCCTTTTAGTAAGATATGTATCTCTGTGGGCATTCCAGTTGTTGTACGTCCCTGGACAGTACATGTCAAAGATGGAATTACACTCAATGACTGGCCTAATGTGCACTGGACAAAGGGAGTCAATGACATGAAGATGTGAGACACTAAATAGGAAGGGTCTGCATATAACAGGCACATGCAGGGAAACTGTATAAAGCCAAGAAAATTATCCTAACGGCTAAGCTCCAGAGACGTGATTCAGGCTTGTTGAGCATCTTCCATTAGGCCCATTGCTTTTACCCTCCATTTGATACTGAAGGAGTATTCATAGTCCTTTTTACCTGGATAGAAGAGTAGCAGTCATCTTGCAGTGGACCTTCAACCTGGGATTTACTTGACATGTTAAGGACTTCCTTCAATCCATTAGATAAAAATTGTCACTATCTGCCACATTTCAGACATGAAAAGCCTCCTTCAACATTCTGAGATTAAATCACTCTTCATGGCAAGGAATCATCATCAACCCCATTTTCACATTTTTTACATGGAGCTGGAGCATTGTGTCTACTGTTACCATCTCTCTATTAAATGCCACTCTCCTGCCTTCTTCAACACTCATGCCGGGCCGGACGGTTACAGGTCTTCTCTGACACAATCCATTCACCTCTTTCCTGGATGCCATCATTTATTTTTGCCATCTTCTTACCTGTCCCAAAGCATCTTCACCAGACTGTCTTCTGCTTTTATGTACATGTGCCTAAACCACCATAATCTATTCTCTTTAACCTTTTCTGCAATTGAAGATACTTTGGCTTCTGTTCTTATGTCATTTCTTCATCTGTCCCATAGTATACATCCTACCATCACTCTCGGGTAATTTATCTTAATCACCTCTATCTTCCTCAACTGCTCTGCCTTTACTACCCAGGTTTCAGTACCATACAGTAGAACTAGTCACACCACTGTTTTGTAAACCTTACTTTTCAGCTTCTTTGGCATTCATCTATCATGTACTACACCTGACGCTCTGTGCCAGTTTGCTGCAGCCCCTCTGATTCTAGTTTTGACCTCCACATTAAGACATCCCTTCTCCTCAACCACCCTTCACAAATACTTGAAGCAATTATTTTCCCTTCTTTCGCAGTTTGCATCGTCTTCTGAACTCCATTTGCAGCCATTACAACAGTCATATCTGTACTCAATTTCATGCAATATGCCTTCAGTTTTGCATTCCATTCCCCTATCTTTTGCTGATGTTCTTGCTCAGTCTGTCTGCAATACCACATCATCTTCATACAGCAGCTTTGTTGATCTGTCTCCTCTGACCTGTCTGCTAATGTAATCCATCACCAGTACAAACAGCAGTGGGCTCAGAGGTGAACCTCGGTGTATACACACTCCAACTGGGAACCCATCTGTGACTCTGAACACTGTTCATACTTGAATCATTGGGTCCTTGTACATAGCTTACAATAAGTCTACCAATGTTTCTGGGACTTCCAACCACAGCAGGACTGCCCAAATCAGCTTTCTCCAGTTCTAGAAATGCCCATTTGGACTCTTTCACATCTCTAGCTTTTTCTAAACTATATGTCTCACTGCAATCATTGGGTCAGTTGTGCTGCATCCTGATCTGAATCCAAACTGCTCACCTCTCATCTTATTTTCTACTACTCTGCATATTCATTTATCAGTCACCCTCTCCAGAACTTTCATGCACTGTGACAGGAGTCTGATACCTCTGTATTGCCCACAGTTGTGAATTTACCTTTTTACTTTAACACTGGCACGAGTATGCTTATTGCTGAGTCATCTGAGATATGCCTTTCTCTCCACACAGCTATAAATAGCCTCAGAAGCCATTTCTCCCCTTCTCTCCCAATATCTGCTGTGACCTTATCTGAGCCTGATGCTTTCCTGACTTCATTTCCCTTAGTGCTGTTCACACTTCTTCTATGGTGGGTTCCTCCTCTTCTCACATCGTAGGGTGTGTGTCTGGGGCAGTGCAGCTTCTGTGGGGCTTCCTCATTCAGAAGCTACTGGAAGTATTCCCTCCATCTGTCTTTGATGTCCTGTGGACTGGTGAACAGGATGTTGCAGTCATCCCTTATGAAAGGTGTCTGACTACTTTATCTATCTGTCTTGGCCTTGCAGCATGACAGATTCTTTATGCCATCTGTGATGTCCCCACTCTGGGCAATATATGACATCCCCACTCTGGGCCAGTAATCAAGGAGCCTGAATCCTCACCACTGACTGGAGAGGGAAATTCCCTTGGAATACAAATGGATACACTCAATATTTCCAAATGCAGACCTCTCTGCATCAAGCACAATTTCCCTTAAGATCACACAGAGAACACAGTGAGCCCAGGGTTTGGATTTCTTTACATCGGTCCCCCTCCAGGGCCCCAGTAAGGCTCCCCACTAGTACAGTTAAAGGGTTAAGTCCTCAGCTGAGTGTCCAAGCCAAGTTCTCCAGCACCCCCTCTGTGAAGCCAGTGCTTTGTATCCCTGCTCCAAGCAGCTGACACATACACATGCACACCTGGGAAAGGCTGACACAGATTTATCAGCTGTGCCCCCTTCTGCCCAGACTATAAGGTAGTTATCACTGCCATCAGACACTACAAAGTCAGCTACCTAAGGCTCTTGCAAGGGTACCCAATTATACTGAGTGAAATTAGTACTAATACAAATGGTAATGCTGACCAATCAGCCAAGCTTCAGGAGTGGCCAAGTTTCACCA
Organism: Protopterus annectens; assembly: GCF_019279795.1. Classification (NCBI taxonomy): domain Eukaryota; kingdom Metazoa; phylum Chordata; order Ceratodontiformes; family Protopteridae; genus Protopterus; species Protopterus annectens. The sequence continues at coordinate 180,209,571 of NC_056750.1, read as the reverse complement.
ATAGATATAAGTACTCTCAAAGGTTAAAATATTCAATAAAGGGCCAGCCACAATGAAAAGTTTAAATATAATTAATAATAAATAATAAAATAACATGAAAATGCAAAATATCTATTTACAGTAAACACCACAGTTTCAATCATAGGAAATTTTAAAAATAACACAATGGAAGCATTCACACAGTTACAGAAAAACAATACTTAAACTCTTCTCACTATATTTTCTGAACTGATCAAGAGAATTGCTGTTCCTACTTTCATAATACAGCAAGGCATGATGAAGTAGGGGAAGGATCCTTCTATGTCAAATTGCAAGAAATAGACTGCCCTGAGACTTTTGTCTCACTTAATATTGACATATTATTTCTGTACTTAGCACAAGAAGCTCCATATCATGGTAGGGTTTCATCATGTTAACATGGTACAATTTGTGCCCCTGCCTCCTGCCTTGCAGTTCTATCATGTAGTTAATATCACTGACCTTCCTTACCACTTTGAAGGATCCTTTCCAAGCTGCTTGCAGCTTATTGCATCTGACAGGAATGAGAACCATAACCTACTGTCCCACAGCATACTCTCGAGCTCAAGTATTCCTGTCATACTAGACATTTTTCTGCTGTTGGGCTCCTGACAGGTTCTCCTGGGCCAAGCCCATGAGCTCCCTAAACCTTGTCATGAGATTTATGATATATGCCACAACAGACTCCTTGTGGGATTTACACTCACCCTCCCACTCATCACTAATCAGATCTAAAGGTCCCCTCACCCTATGCCCATACAGCAACTCAAAGGGTGAAAAACCTGTGAATTCCAGGAGTAGCTCTTTTTGAGCAAACAGAAAATAGGGCAAATATTTGTCCCAGTCTCTTTTAAATTGGTCTGCAAATGCCCATAGTATGGTCTTTAGTGTAGAGTTTAACCTCTCCACAAGACCATTAGTCTGGGGTTGGTAGGGGGTGGTCTTTAGGTGTTTCACCCTACAGCACTTCCACAGACAAGCCAGCAGGTCTGGCATGAAAATTATACCTCTGTCAGACAGTATTTCTCTTGGGAAACCTACTCTGCTGAAAACCTCTAACAAAGCATTTTCCACCTTCTCTTCCTCAATGGAGGACAGAGCCACCGCCTCAGGGTATCTAGTAGCATAATCTATTAACACCAGCATATACTTCTTCCCTGTGGAACTTGGGGTACTCAGAGGCCCCGCAATATCCATAGCTACCCTCTGAAATGGCTCCTCAATTACAGGCAAAGGCATCAAAGGAGCTATGACCTTGTTTCCTGCCTTGCCTACTGTTTGGCACTGCTCACAGGCCCTGCAGTACCTTGTTACATCCCTTACAATCCCAGGCTAAAAAAAGTTCTGCATAATAATTCTCTTGGTATGCTTTATGCCCATATGACCAGCAAAATAAATGCCATGGGCTATGGCTACAAGTGCCAGACTGTAGGCTCTTGGCACTACTAGCTGCTGTATTACCTCACCCTCTAGCCCTCCCTCAGGGGTTCACTCTTTATACAATAACCCTTTGTTCCAGTATACAGATTCCCCCTTTCCTTGAGAATCAGATGCCTCCTTATCTACCTTTCTCATGCCTTGATTCTTCCCAACTCCCCTTCCACGGGAAGTCTGGTATCCTCTGACAGTGGTGCCTCACTATCATTTTTGGGTACTACCACTCATCTCTGCCCCTGTAGTCACTCTGTTGAAGGGAACATCAGTACCTACCAGCAGCTGTGATTTATGTTCAGGTTCACTGCTACAGGATAGTTCCCTCCCTGAAATAGGCACCTCACCAGTCCTGGCTTCAGGTGTGGTGTCTGTCTGGGTCTCCTCCAGGCTACCAGACCCACATGCCTGTCTCCAAGCCTGACTGCAAGTGACTACATGCACACAAGGTACTGCATTATCAAAATCATTCCCTATCAGGACATCTGTGGGGATATCCTCAGACACAATTACTTGCTTGCTTCCTTTTCCACCCTCCCAGTCAAGGTGAACCCTGGCCAAAGATATTTGGAATGGGGTTCCTCCTAAAGCTCTGACTAGAGTGGAATACCCAAGCAAGTACTATTTCTCTTTAATCACTGCAGGCTTCACAATGGTTATGCCAGAGGCTATGTCTCTCTTAGCAGTAGGCTGTTTTGCATCCACTAAAATAGGATATAACTACGTTTGATAGTTTGGCACCTCTGTTGTCTCCAGACAACTTACCACTGGCATACTGTTATTCCCACTTGCTGGCTCCCCACCTTTTGTTACTCACCTTCCTCCATGGACAGCTGTATGATACATGGCCCCACTCATTGCATTTAAATTATTTAACAACTGATCCTGGCCATGTACCAAAACTAATGGCTTCCCCTGTTACTGGTGGACTCTGTTGGGGTGATTTAGGCTGCCCACCATGGGTTCCCTTATATCCATGTGCAGCACTGGGTATTCCTTTCCTGGGCAGTGATCCCATGCTTGCTAAGTAAAGATACCCCTTTTTTCCCCAGCCCATCTACATAGTTACACTCTCAGTCTGCCAACCAAAATCTCACATCCTCAGAAAAACTGCTAAGGTGGCAAAAGGTCTGCCAGTCCTTCAAAAGTGGTGACCTGACACCCACTCACCCACCTATGAAAATAAGTGATTAACTCAGCAATATAATCACACACACTTTCATCTGCCTTATGTCTATGCTAATGAAACATTTTTCTGTAAGCTTCAGGTGTTAACTTAAAACATTATAATCAACAATGTTTAACTATCATAATTTAAACAATCAATATCAGGCAATTTAGAAACAGCAGTTATAGCCTTACCATGGAGTAAGGGGGTCAGGAACTGTACCCAGAGCCCTTAGCCAACATTATACTGTTTACATACTTCTTCAAATATATAAATAAAACTATCAAAATTATCACTCTGTAAATTGCTGAAGAAATGTACTGACCTTTATTGCATCTGGTGTTTGGTTATTCCCTTCCTCATCACCTCCATGATCCTGGCAAAACATTAGCATCTCAGTCACATGTTGACAGTGCTTCTCATTTTCTTCAGCCTCCAAACACCTTAGTCTCATTTTCTTCAGCCTCCAAATGTCACAGTCTCTCTGCTGATTCTAATTCCAAATGTTTGGCCTCCAGTTCAAGTCTCTAACTGCAAAGGGGTTTTTGCATCCTCTGAGGAAAATGTGAACTGTCCTCTTTGAGGGCTGCAAATTCACATCACCAGACTGGTTATCCTCCAGGTTGATGGCCTGAGTTGTGAGTAAGGCTGAAATGATTTCCTCTTTAATCAGGTTGGCATACACCAGTCCTTTGGTTTCACACACCTTAGCCATCTGGTTCTTTGTCAGCTTGCCATAATGCTCTGCTGACATCTTTGCCTGCTTTCCCTGACTAAATAAATAAATAAATAAATAAACTGTTGTGAAATGAAACCCTGAATGTTTACCTTGTGGTCTTCTGAGAGGACACATCTTTAGTGACAACTGTCTACAGGTTATAAAAGCTTAATTAATATCCACACCACTGCACACCAATATCAGAATTCCTCACTCTGGACCAGTAATCAAGGAACCTGAATCCTCACCACTGACACTAGAGAGGGACTTTCACTTGGACTACAAATGGATACACTCAGTATTTCCAGATGCAGACCTCTCTGCATCCAGCAGTTTCCCTTAAGAACACACAGAGAGCAGAGTCATCCCAGGGTCTGGATTTCTTTATGTCCGTCTCCCTCCAAGGCCCCAGTAAGACTCCCCACTAGCACAGTTATAGGGTTAAATCCTCAGCTGAGTGTACAAGTCAAGTCCTCCAGCAACCTCTCTGTGAAACCAGTGCTTTGTGTTCCTGCTCCAAGTAGCTCACACACACACACACACACACACACACACACACACACACACACACACACACACACACACCTGGGAAAGGCTGGCACAGATTTACCAGCCATGCCCCCTTCTGCCCAGACTATAAGGTAGTTATCATTGCCACCAGACACTACAAAGCCAGCTGCCTAAGGCTCTTGCAATCATATCCAATTATACTGAAAGAAATTAATATTAATCCAAATGGTAATGTTGACCAAACAGCCATGCTTCAGGAGTGGCCACAGTGTCACCAATAGACATAAGTACTCTCAAAGGTAAAAAATATTCTCTAAAGGACCAGCCACAATGAAAATTTTAAATATATTTAATAACAAATAATAAAACTACATGAAAATATGAAATATCTATTTACAGTAAACACCAGAGTTTCAATCACAGGAATTGTTTAAAATAACACAGCTGGAAAAATTCATACAGTTACAGGAAAACAATACTTAATTACTCTCACTATATTTTCCTGACTGATCGAGATAATTAGTGTTCCTACTTACTTAATAGAGAAAGGCAAGATGAAGTAGGGGAGGAATCCTATATCAGGTTCCAAGAAACAGACTGCTCTGAGACGTCTGTCTCACCTAATATTATAACATTATTTCTGTACAGAATGGCATCACATATAGGTTCATAGGTTGGTACTGGGCTATCTGCCCGAAGGCATATATTAGCCCAGCCATGTTGTGCGGTATTCACCGCCCCTTTAGTAGTTCCCTAGACCCTTGTACTAGCAGCTAGTACCCTTGGCCCCTATCTAGTAGTGCTGTTGGTGTGATCCCAGGTGTGAACTTTGTTACCCATCCACTCATCAAGGTTCCTCTTGAAGAGTGATAATGAGGGGCTCTGTCTTATGTAGATCGGGACCCTGTTCCATAGTAAGGGAAGTCTCTGTGAAGGGAATCTATCCCTCCAGCATGTTCTATTCATTGTTGTGTTGAGGTTTATATCCCTAGAGCGTGTAGCTCGAGTAGATTTGGTTTTGCTAAGATGGAGCATGTTCAACAATTCTGGGTTGGACATGGCTCTGTACTTTAGACAGAGATCGCCTCTGAGAAAGCGGTATGCAACAGAGAACAGTCTTAGCTTTTTCAATCGTGCAGCATAGGGCAACTGTTTGAGGCCAGTAATCCTCTTGGTTAGGTACCTCTGTGGTCTCTCCAGCTGCTGGAGGTGTCTAGCCAGGTACATTCGAATTGGTGCATTGTACTCAATAATGGGTCTGATGAGGGAAGAGTAGAGGGGCACCATTACATCCTTAGATCTTGATGCGAACCCTTTCGTGATCAGATGGGTCACATAGAAGGATTTTCTAACCACTTTGGCAACATGGTTATCAAAGGAAAGCCGACTATCTACTTGGGTCCCTAGATCCCTTATTTCTTCTTCAGATTTCAGGGGATTACCTCCTATGTTGTAGTTTGCGGGTACTCTGTTTTTTCTAAAGGGGATTACTACACATTTTTTTGCATTTAGCTTGAGACCATGGCTTTGACACCATGCATCAGTCTCATTTAGACCCTTCTGGAGGATCTCCATGTAAGCCGGAGACTCTATTATAGCACCCAGTTTGCAGTCGTCCGCAAACCTAGTCAGCCACAGCCCTTCCGTTCTTGCCTGCACTTCTGAGAAGTATATGCCAAACAGGAGGGGCCCCAGGACAGAGCCCTGAGGCACACCACTTATTACTGGTCTGGATTAGGACATAGATCCTGCTACTCTTACTTTATGGGATCTGTCTGAGAGCCAGTTTGCGATCCATCTTGTGACATAAGGGTTTATGCCCAGGCTGGTGAGCTTATCAATAATACCTGAATGGGGAATGGTGTCAAATGCTTTAGCAAGGTCAAGGTAAGCCATGTGTACCTCCTTTCCCTTATCTATAGCCTGAGTAACTGTCTCAAAGAAATCCACCAGGTTCAGGAGGCATGATCTGCCCTTGACGAAGCCGAACTGTGTGGGGTCCAGTGACTGGAGGTTCCCAATCTCTCCATTTATGAGTTCCATAATGATTCGCTTCATAGCCTTACAGATCAGACTGGTCAGGCTTATTGGTCAGTAGTTCCCAGGGTCAGTTGTGGCCCCACCCTTGTGTAGTGGGACCACCATTGCCGTGCACCATTCTATGGGCACATATCCTGTGGAGAGGCTGAGACTGAACAGGGTATTAAGATGCGGGGTTAATTCCTTTTGGAGCTCACGTATGACACAGCCTGGGACACCATCTGGTCCCAAGGAGGCAGTGTTTTTAGCTTTAGATAGAGCCTTGTTAACCAATGTATCAGTAATAATTGGACTTACACAATCCCCTGGAATGGTAATAGACCCTGTAGGTGGTGAGGGGGGGAGAGAAATTTGCACTGAACCTGTCAGCCAAGATGTTGGCAATGTCAGAAGGGTCAGTGTATTTTGTTCCATTTTGTACTAGCTCAGAACAGACCTGAGCATTGCTATTTAGGTTTTTGACGTAGCCATAGAAGGCCTTATGGTTATCCTTGGCATCCTTGGCAACTTTCTTTTCAAAATTAGCTTTAGTTGACTTGATATATCTGGTCATCTGACTTCTGTTTCCCATGCAACCCCCCCCCCCCCTTGCTAGAAACTGCCAGTATTTAGCACCTATATATCAATAATACACACACAAGAGCATTTCTCAGATCTGGTGCAGCTTCTGGAAGTCATAAATCAATTACAAACTTCTACTCCTCCAACAGAGACTAACAAACCATGTTTCTTACAGACATTGCATCTCTGGCTTCATTCAAAACTGTGAGATAACATCCTTATGGCCTAGGCCCAGAAATTTAATTGTTTACTATTTTCCAAAGTTAGCTGGAGCTGAGCTTAACCTCTTCTTTTCCAGTATCCTCTGTTTTATATATATATATATATATATATATATATATATATATATATATACACATATATATATATATATATATATATATATATATATATATAATTCAGTTACAATACAGTCAGGACCCACTGTTGGTACATTTCTAACACAAACAACTTTACAAATCCATTTTCAACACAAGCATCTGTAGCAATCAATTAGACAGTCAAATAATATATAATTCTATACTAAATTCCACTAGCTGTGCTGGCATATGTTACGCATCCACTACCCTACTTCTCCTAGTACAGCTGGCAATACCTCACATTGTCACACCATCTAATGACTTTCTTTCCAGAAGCTGGTAGAATGCCTCTCATGCTTTGTTCATTGCTATTGCAATTCATTTCTTAGCTTCTTTGTTAGCCAGCCAGTATTCCTTCCTAACCCAGTCTGTCTTTTCTATTTCATACTGTTTCCTGCACTCATTCTTTCTTTTGAGAACTTCCTGGACTTCTGCATTCCACCACCATCTTTCCTTATGTACTTTATTTCTGTACCTGGCTCAGCCACATATCTGTTCTGTAGCCCTTACATATGCTGCTTTCAGGCAATACCTTTTTTTTCTTTAACTCCACCTATTTTCTCTTCTTCTTGAGGTGCTAGAGCCCTGAGTAATTCCTTTGAACTGTCATGCTTTCTTTCAAGTCAACATCTAGATCTTCAGCCTGGTCTGTGTTGCACTTGCTTGCAGTTGATTGTGGCAACCAGTGATTTAATGCTGTGGGCCAACGGTTTCACTAGGGATAAGTTTGCAATCACTGATTCAACCACAATACCCTTTTTACTAGAAGGAAGTCTGCCTAAGTTGCATGCTGGCCACTCTTGTATGTGATCTTGTGACTGTCTCTCTTTCTAAACCATGTGTTGGCTGCTATCAAGCCATTTGCCAAACAGAAGTCAGAACTGCCTCTCCTTCTTTATTCCTGTTACTCTACCCATGTGACTTCAGGCAGTCCTCATATCCTGTTCTGTCTGTCCCAATGTGTGCATTTAGAGCACCCATTATTAACACCAATTCATGTTACCCTGCTTTACCTGTTAGGTCCTGCAACTGCTGTCTGAATGCACTATCCTCCTCACTATCACAACCCTGCTGTACTGTATATGCTAAGATTATGAATACTGCCCTATCATTAGACTGGAGTCTGATTGCTATGAGTCTGTCACTAATTCTGATGACATCCCGCACTGTCTTCTGAAGCCATACCGTTTCTAGCCTGTTTTCCTCCTGAGTGGTAGACTCTGCATCCCAAACCAAAGGGCTTTGCTGCTTTGCCCTTCCATCTTGTCTCCTGGATACATAGGATGTCCATTCTCCTCCAAGCTGCTTACTGTAAGTGAACCTACATTGAGTGCACCAATTCTTCATTCATGTTTAGCAAGTTGATTGGTTTTACATCCAGCTTTCACTCAACAGAGCTATCCCAGGTAACCCAGCCAGTAGCTTATTAAACCAAAGCTCATTCTGTCCAATAAGGGCACATACACCCCTTCCACACCATTGGCATGAATCCCTGACATAGGTCACTGGCAAATACCCCCCCATTTGGTAACCTTAGTCAACACAACAAAATTACCTACAGCCATATATGGCTTAGTCCTGCAACAGCACACAGTCTGTAATCCAGGTTTTCTTATTATGAGGATGTTGCATACCACAGTAGATGGCCAAAGAGTTTGTTTTATACAACTCTTTCCCCTATAGGACACCATGTACAGATTATGCTGCTGCCCACAGCTCCATTCTTTGGTGAGTTTGAGAAGGAAACACTCATGTTTTTTGGAAGTGCGAGGAACCCCAGAGAGACAAAGGGTGAACATGCAAATTCCAAACAGGCACTGGCTGTAGGTCAGGATCAAACCTTGTAACTTGTGCATGAGAAGTAAAGACCTTAACTATTATGATACTTTGTAATAACTAAGTTGAGTTAATGCATACAAATCCTTAAAAATCAAATTGTTTAATTAGTATTAATGCCATGATTCCAGAATATTCCAGGGACCACTAGAAGAGTCTGAGCTGAAAGCATTAGATCCTCTCTTAATAAGTCATGGTAAGCAAAGAGATGATATATATAAATTTTGTTGACAAGAAGAGAAGGTAATAGAGTGTGCAAACAGCATTTCAAAGTTCCTGTAACTGATAAGCAAGAAATCTAAAGGCTAGTCTTTTATCATAAGAATTTAAAATATTTATCCTTCATTCCTTCAGCATTATTCACACTCCCATTTCCTATTTATATTTAAAAAATTAGTCTAGGCCCTAACCTACAAAGTGATCTTGACTATAAATTTAAACTCATGTCACAGATTTAAACAGGAAAATTTGAATCTTAAAAATATGTTTGGTACTTGTTCTTTTCAGACTGAACGATCTTAGTGCTTATATTCCAGGATGCTGTTTATTAAATTCAGCCTACCAAGCTAGCACACAACTGCATCTTTTAGAGGATATGGATGCACTATATAGTACTATTGGTACTGCCAAGCAATGGTTACTGTAGCTATCAGGACTAGCCAGATAACTCATTGGGCTTTACCATACTCTTCTGAACTGTTTGCTAACTCAGACTCACTACAGAAATATCAGAACTCGAAATGCTCAGTGCAACCATGCCAAAAAATAAAGATTGAAAATGCAGGAGAAGAGCTGTTCTCCTCTAAACATCCCCACACCCCACCCCCGAACATATATATTCTAAGTCTGAGATGAGCATACATCAGAGAAAAGGGACTATTCTGAGAAGTGGCCATCTTGAACTTAGTACATGTAAGTCCATTTTTTCAGCAACTCAGTCTCTGCATTAAGGGACTTGCTATAGTGGGTCCTGACATTTCAACTAGTTATCATAATGGCTTTCTGAAGTACTTCCTTAAGAACATCAGCTCTGTCATGTACTGATACTGTTCATTCAGCAGTTGTATATATTAAAAAAAGACAAGAGGCCAGCAATTCCCAGTCCATAATTTATAGAAGAAATGTTATCTGCCTTTAGAAGGTCAATGCTCCTAGGTATGAACTAGTATAATTTTAGAAAATTTTCACTGTATGACCTCAGTATAACTTACTATTCTAATATATACACAGGTTTCCTGCCAGGAAAGAGCACTACAGATGCGATGTTTGCTCTGAGAGTGTTGATGGAGAAGTACAGAGAAGGTCAGAAGGAGATGCATTGTGTCTTTGTGGATTTAGAGAAAGCATATGACAGGGTTCCTAGAGAGAAGTTGTGGTATTGTATGAGGAAGTCGGGAGTGTCAGAAGTATGTAAGAGTGGTACAGGATATGTACGAGGGTAGTGTGACAGAGGTGAGGTCTGCGGTGGGAGTGACAGATGCATTTAAGGTGGAGGTGGGATTACATCAAGGATCAGCTCTGAGCCCTTTCTTATTTGCAATGGTGATGGACAGGTTGACAGACAAGATCAGACAGGAGTCCCCGTGGACTATGATGTTTGCAGATGACATTGTGTTCTGTAGTGAGAGTAGGGAACAGGTGGAGGAGACCCTGGAGAGGTGGAGATATGCTCTAGAGAGAAGAGGAATGAAGGTCAGCAGGACTAAGACAGAATATATGTGTGTGAATGAGAGGGAGGATAGAGGAATGGTGAGGATGCAGGGAGTAGAGGTGGTGAAGGTGAATGAGTTTAAGTACTTGGGATCAACAGTTCAGAGTAATGGTGAGTGTGGAAGAGACGTGAAGAAGAGAGTACAGGCAGGATGGAGTGGGTGGAGAAGAGTGTCAGGAGTGATTTGTGACAGACGAGTACCAGTAAGAGTGAAAGGGAAGGCCTACAAGAGGGTAGTGAGACCAGCTATGTTATATGGGTTGGAGACAGTGGCATTGACAAAAAGGCAGGAGTCAGAGCTTGACGTGGCAGAGTTGAAGATGTTAAGATTTGCACTGGGTGTGACGAGGATGGACAGGATTAGGAATAAGTATATTAGAAGGTCAGCCCAGGTTGGAAGGTTTGGAGACAAAGCCAAAGAGGCAAGATTACGTTGGTTTGGACATGTACTGAGGAGGGATGCAGAGTATATTGGGAAAAAGATGCTAAAGATGAAGCTGCCAGGTAACAGGAAAAGAGGAAGGCCTAAGATAAGGTTTATGGATGTGGTGAGAGAGGACATGCAGGTGGTTGGTGTGACAGAGCAAGATGCAGAGGACAGGAAGAAATGGAAACAGTTGATCTGCTGTGGCGACCCCTAACAGGAGCAGCTGAAAGAAGTAGAAGAAGAAGAGAGACTATGTATGATTTTTAATTTAAAAGTGCAATGCTAATGGGTTATTTGCACCTTATTATGTTATCAAATTTTGAAAAATAGCTAGCATGAAAACAAACACAGGCTAAAGCCATAGTAAACTTCATCATGAAGTTAAGGCACCTTTTAGAAAAAAATACTAGAAAATAAGCTTAATTATTATATTTAGAGAGGAAGAGTCCCAAGGCCCGGTGGTAACTGTGTGCAACAGCAGAGTATAGAATAGCTCAGATAACCACAGGATGCTCTGGCTGACTCCAGGGGTAAACAAAATGATGGAGAAAGTGCTGAGGGAATAGTGTATATGGTCTCTTCAGCCAAATGATTTCATTGCAGAACAATGATGCCCCTTCCAGTCTGAAACAGGGACAAATGTTCTATTTCACAGGTAGAGTGATGCATATTTAGTGATTAGGTGAGAAAGGAAATGTGCATGTACATACAATATGGCTCTACAGAATAGTTATAAGAGAAGGAAACTGATAAATACATTATGACACTGTACAGTGAGATAGGGCTTAATATAATAAAGACACCCTAAGGTTCGCCTGGAATTTTTAACAGTAAGTGAACCAAAAGCTTCAAATTAAAATGAATTATTTAAAATATTTTTTTAAATTATGCAATGTTACCTTATTAATATTCAACAATGTGCAAGCTGATTTGTGACAGCAATCAGTGTGTGCATTGTAAATCTTGCATTACTCAAAAGAACAGGCACAGCTTTAGCTATTAATAGGAAAAGTTACATCCACCATGTTGTCTGCTTCACTAAGTGGAGAAAAGAATCCCAAGTACCAGGATAGAAGACAACTTTCCACCCTCCCCAAAGACACATTACACCATAAAAAAATATCATGGCCAAAATCTTTTTAAGAACTACTCCAAAGGCACCGCTAGAATATCAGGAGTCTCCAGGCATTCTCACATAAACAGCAGAATGCATGTCCAGCTTTCAGTATTTACTTGTCCAACATGTGCAATGTATTATGAAGCAGAGGCAAAACATTACAGAAGCAAGAAATTCCAGCATGCAATGTTATTTAAAAAGGTAAATTAATTTGTTTTCTTTTTTTAATACTGGCATTGTTTAATGGAAATGATCAACTCTTATGTGGGTAATGTTGGTTTAACCATGGCTGGTGAGTACCATAGCCAGCTTATTATGCACCTGTTGGAGTTCTCCAGTCTGGGACCCCTCAATTCTAAGTTGAGGAGTAAATAAAAAAATACAGACAAGGTCGTCTCTCCAAGTTGATGAGCAAAACACTACACAAATGGTTGTTTTTTTTTTATAAAGAAGGGAGAGGGAGAGGAATGGGAGAAGTCAAATGCCATCATGGAAGTATCAAATAGAGAACACGATAAAGCAAGTAAGACAAAAGGTGTCATGGTTAGAAGAGTACAGAAGAGGGAACAGATCAACAAAAATACTCAGAAAGATAGATGTAATAAAAGCAACAAGCAGTATAAGAACAAACCATGATTTTTCATATACTATTGCAAATAATAAACTAAAGATATCAACACAGGCAGAAAAAAACTTAGAAGATATGCAGATAAAATTTAAAGGAAAAGTACAAAATAAGCAATTTATTGATGGCCAAAAAGTTTTATAGAGAACTGGGAAAAAAGGCAAAAGGAATAGGAACACCACGAAAAAAAAAGAAAGACACATTTTAGAGAAATATCCATGAAGATCCTGTGGAACATAAGGATACTGAATGGAGAGAAGTAAAAGAAAGAATAAGAAGTTCAAATGTACAGGATATAAAACGGGATGAAGTAACAGCCAGAGAAATTGAAAAAAAAAAAATAAGAAAAGCTCCCAAATGGAAAACCCCAGGCCTAGATGCAGACCCTAATTTCTGGATAAAGGTCACAAACACCCAAAGCCAAACCAAGTAAAACTCCAAACAGAAAAAGCGTTAAAAACTTGTTGTAGCACCAGGAAAATGAGTTCCTGGTGCTGCAACATGTTTTTAATGTTTTTTTCTGGCTAAGGGTATTAACATCTTTACATGAAGATTTAGCTATGAGTAAGAATTACTTATATGCGCACCCCAAACAGACACCAGCCTGTTTAACAATAGGAAAAAATGATACTCCTCCTGAAGAGTGATCCTGCAATATATCCTAAAAACTATAGACCAGTAACTTGCTTTCCAACAATGTATAAACTATACACTGAAAGTTTTGCCAACAGAGTTTACTATTTAGAAGAAAACTCAATCATGACAATAGAACACAAGGGTAACAAAAGAAAGTCATATGGAACAAAGGATCATTTGTTGTTAAAGTCATACTGGAGAATTGTAAAAAGGGGAGAATATAAGCATGTCATGGAATGTCATGGAGAGACTACAAAAAAAACTACAGGTTGCCTGTGTACATTAGAGACATAGGTGCCAAACCAGGGATGAATGTCCTGTTCTCCATCCAATTGTCCAAGTTGCACTTGAATTGGGGTAGGGAGGAACTCTGCTTCTCATGGATGGGGAGCCTGATCCAGAGACAAGGTAGTCTCTGGGATACATACCTGTCTCTTCAGCAGGTCCTATTTATGTCAAAGGCAAGGTTTAAGTCTTTAAAATGGGTAATTCTGGTGCTGTTTGTTTTGTGGATAGGCAGGAGGCCTATCAGAGTGGGGTCTGACAATGCCCTGTATTCCAAGCATAGATCTCCCCCTCAAAAGCCTGTAGGAGACAGAATGCAGGGTTAGGGCCTTGAGGCAGTCTACATAGGACATTTTACTTACACCATGTATTCTTTTAGTGAGGAACCTCTGCAGACGTTCCAGTTCTGGGTTATGCCTGGTTACGTACATGCCAATGAGGGCACTGTACTCAATGATAGGTCTGATGAATGCTGAATACAGTGGAACAATGATTTCCTTGGACTTAAATGCCATACCTTTGTTTATAAGTTGCGCAATATAGAATGATTTCCTCACTACTGTTGGGTTGGTCAAAGGCAAGGTTACTGTCTATGTGTGACACTAAATCCCTGACTACTGGGCCAACTCTAAAGGGTGTGTTGTCAATATAACAGCTACCAGGGGTGGATGACTTCCTGATGGACACTATTATGCATTTCTTGTCATTTAGTTTTAGTCCATGGCTCTGACACCAGCTGTTTGTGTCAGCCCTTCCTGGAGAACATTTGGGTCAGTGTGGGACTCAATGACAGCTCCTAATTTGCAATCATCTGCAAATTTAGTCAGCCAGAGACCAGTGACATTGGCCTTGACTTCAGAAAAGTAAATGTCAAAAAGGAGCAGTCAAAGAACCAATCCCTGAGGGACTCCACTTGTGACTGACCTCTTTGTACAGGTGGACTCTGCAGTTCTTACTTCCTGAGTCCTGTCTGTGAGCCAGCTGTTTATCCACTGGGTGACATACAGGTTTGTTCCTAACCTCCAGAGTTTGTCAACAATGCCCAAGTGGGGTATTCTTTCAAATACCTTGGCCAGGTCAAAGTAGGCAGTGTGAACCATTTTACCCTCATTCATTGCTTTGGTGATCTTCTCAAAGACGTCCGCCAGGTTGAGTAGGCATGACCTGCCCTTGACAAAACAAACTGGGTTGGGTCTAGTGTCTGGAGATTTACTATATCACTGTTGATCATTTCCATGATAATTCTTTCCATGGCTTTACATATAAGACTAGTGAGACTTGGGTCTATGTTTAACCACTGAATGACATTTGCATCAAACAGCTAAACATCTAACCCTATCCATCAAATGTTCATTCAGCGAATGTTCATTTCACCAAACAGTAAAGTAAAAAGTTGGTTAACACTTCCTCATCTGCCCTTTTCCCCACTGTAGTGCAGTCTACAAGTTGGTATATATAGTTAGGGGGGTGTTGGGGGTGAAGCCTCCCACACTGAGGTGTGTGGGAGGTGAAGTCCTCCACCTGGGTAGGTTTGAAATACTGCAGTGTGTGAGATGGGGAAATATTTTTACTTTACCTGTCAAAAAAATGAATGTTCACTGAATGAACATTTGATGGATAGGGTTTGATGTTTAGCCATTCGATGCAAATGTTATTCAATGGTTAAATATAGACCCATGAGACTTATGGGTCTGTACTTTTCAGTGTCTGTAGATGGCCCACTTTTTTGCGGAGGGATGACTGTTGCTGTTCTCCATTCAGGAGACATGAAGCCTGTTTAGAGGCTACAGTTAAATAGCAATTCCAGAGGGCCTGATAGGTCATGTTTTATGTTATTTAGAAGGCATCCTGGGATATTATCTGGGCGCATTGATTTAGTGTTCTTGGCTTTAGAGAGAGCATTAAGGACCTGTTCCCTAGTGATAGCAGGGGGAGTTATATTTGATGGTATTCCCTTAGGGAAAGTTGAGGGGAAGAGAGGGGGTAAAGTTGGAGCTGAATTTATCATTCAGTAAGTTTGCTATATCTTCTGTCTCAGTATAGGTGGCTCCATTTACAATGAGCTTTGCAAACAATTGTGTACTCCTTTTAAGGTTGTGGACATAGCTAAAGAATACCTTGTGGGTGTTCTTGGCCTTTATGGCCAAATTTACTTGAAATTTGGCTTTGGTAGACTTTATTTACCCTCTGAGTTGTTTGTTTAGTTTGATAAGAGTGCTTTTATTCTGCCGTGTGCTGCATTTCCTGATTTCTACCATGATTTTCTTCCCTCTTTTATACAGGCTACTGATTTTGTGATTCAACAGGGTGGCTTGTTTGAGTTAGTTCTGTACTTCTTCCTGGTGGGTACAGCTGCCTCTATGCAGCTATAAACATGCTTGTACAGGGATTTTGTGAACAGTTCTGAATAGGCAGCAATATTCTCAGTGTTTATGGGGACTTGAAATTTTGCCAGGTTATCACTTAATAGCAGCAAATGAGTCAGAGTAATTCCTGAATATTCCAGATTTAGCTGGGGTTCCAGGTTTTATTTTTCCTTCAAAGGAGACTATTTTGTGGTCTGACCTTATCAGGGAAGACATTAAAGTAGGGGGTGTGCAGCATGAGGACCAGATTGAGTATGGTTGCACCCCTGGTTGGTGTATTGACAATTTGGTCCAGGGAGTTTGTGTTTACAAAATCCAAGAATCTTTGTGCCTGTACATTTGGTGTAATATAGGATTCTCAGTCAATAGTAGGATAATTAAAGTCACCCATGAATATGATATAGGGTTGGATGGTGAGTGTTTCCAGTAAGTTTAAATACATAGTATAGGTTTCCGGGGTCATAGAGGGGGACCTATAGCTTGCAAGGAAGTGGTACTGGATTTTTCCCTATGGCGATATGTTAACAGTATGTGGTAAGAGAGAATGAGAGAGGTGGATTACATATTGGAATGACTGCAGATGACACTGGAGGTTACTAGGTAATTCCAACAACATTTCGGTACATAATGTGGAAAGCGTAGGGGAGACGGTGAAATGCTGTTTGTGGAATGGAAGCAGGAAAAAGTTGGTAGAATAATGTTGTGCAGCAAATTACATGGGAGAAATTATTTTTATTATCCCTCACAACTAAATGGCTACAGTTGAAAAGAGTCTATGAGATAGAAAAGAAGGGCAAATGTACAAAGATGAGCAAATAAGTAGCAATATCATCTCTTCTACAGGCAATGACAGCTTGGCTGGAAGTCATGTCCCTTTTGACCGAATCATTTTTCACATCCACACCATCCATTCTACTGTTCACCTGCAGTGGTGAGCCATTCAATCAGAGAAGGACAGTTAAATGTCAATTAGAGAGGGACAGGTAAATGTCAAGCTCCTGAGTCCATAAAATGGACCGAGAACTAAGCCCTCAACTGATTTAAAGTTCTCTTCTGTATTTCTTTTATTATAATAAGTTGCTAGCAGACATGTGGAAACACCAAAAGCTTGACAGCCTATATTGCCCATTTTTTTTTTAATTGTAGGATTTTTCACATATCAGAGGCTCTAAAGATTAAATAACAATATAAAGGTATATGGATGCAACAGAAAACTGAGGTGGGCCATCCATTTGTGCATCTTTCTCAAAACTGAGATCCCTGACATAATAAAGAGTTCAAACTATGCCCTGAACTCACAAAGTCCTGCTATGTATTTTAATGTAGAATTCATTGTATTGCCAGAGAACCCTTGACTAAGGCAAAATGTAATGAAAATGCATTATTGTGGTCTTTGTCTCTGCTGACTAGCTATCTTTTAATTATCTCAGCCTACCTCTAGCAATAAAGCAACAAATACTCATTTGGTTCACCCACAGAAGTTGCTGTATGCTTTCAGCTATTAAGAATAAACTTGAATTTAATTGATATAGTCTTGCCTTTGCAACACAATATGTTGAAATGGTCTCATTCTCCTGCTGAAAAAATTTAATATAGCTTCCAAATGCTCAGGTTCTGAGTTTGTATCCTTTTGAACCTCTTGTGAGTCTCCTGCCCTGGCAGTGCAGAGCATGTTCATTATTGTATGCCCTCATGGTTGGATTGCTTTCAGTTCATTTTAAATGAGCTTACAGTTTCAGCATTTATTTACTTTTTTCTGCTTTTTATATTTTGAGTCAGTATGCAGTAACCCTGTACAGAACACTCCTGTGTGATATGTGCAGAATATGCTAGAATCAATTCCGCTAATTTAACTTAGTGTATATAGTTGTAGAAAATATCAGAAATGGCACTTCAAAAACTTGCATATGTTCCGGTGCTGGTAACATGGAAATTTAAAAAAAAATATGTGTGCATACTCTTTTCACATATACACAAGGGGTCATGAGCATGCACACACACACAGACACACACACACACACACACACACACACACACACACACACACACACACACACACACACACTTACTTCACAAATACAGAAAAGGTAGGGTCAAAGTAACCAAAGGCACATAAGAATGTAGTTTCATAACAGAAGTCTAATTTAACCAGTGAGGCAACACATTGCCCTAAAGGTGAAAATTGAATGGCATTTCTGACTGACTTAAAGCATTAATGAAGAATGGATTTGAACACTGATTGCTAGGTCCTTTGGCTCTTTTTCTAAAACATTCAAATAGATGATATCCATTTTTTTCTGACAGTAGGTGGCTGTACTAAACTACCCGTGCTCCCTCCAAAACACTTGCTGCCTTCAAGCTGACCTTTCCAAATTAGTTAGGGTTCATTAGCAATTAGATTGTAACCTGATTATAAGTAGTAATTCGTTCTGTGTTGCAGCACCATATGAAACTGTCTCTCTCATCGACTCAGACTGCTGTACTTCATAAAGCAGTTTGATAATTTAATAACGTCATGTGGCCAGCTGGCCCTGGGAGAGCAGTGGTACTGCTGTTACTGTGTGCTACAGAAAGTGAAATTAGTTACAAAATGTAGGAGATCATAAAGATCCCAGCATCAGCCCTGAAGCAAGTAAATAATAAATGACTGTAAAATATGAAATGTTTCTTTTTAAACCTTTGCGCAATAAATGGGCATGCATTTTAAAGGAAAATGGTGCTGAAAGGTTTCAGACAGAAATTCATCTCACTCCCCAAATTACTTCCCAAATTACTTTCTATCTCCCCCCACCCGAGTCAACTTTTTTTCTCATGAAGGAAAACTAAATGTCATAAATCCTTTGATAAAACAAAAAGAATGTTGGGAGGAGCTGTTGGACTTATAGAAGTGCAAGAACAAAATGGAGAATGTATGCAAGTTATTCATTTTAATGCTAACTTTCACTTAAGCCTTTTGTGATGTCACATAAATGAGACACTATGTCTGAGTCAGTGACTAATCATCAGAACTCTGCCTCATATATTATACATAGAGATCTAAATGAAATGCCATTCTGTTCATATGTTTTTTTTTTTCTTTCGCCCTAATCCATCTGGTCAGGAAGCCAAACTTTCTGATTACATTAGCATGCATTTTTGCCTTTAATAACTTATTTGATTTTCCCTGTCTCCTTGTGTCCATATTCCATTAACATTTCCTTTGCAGCCATGTGTGCAAAAAAAACATTTATTTTAGAAAAATGGGTTGCATTATTTGAAAGCAGGTAAGACAGTCATTCTGTAGAAATGGTCATATAAATATGCATGGAATTTACTCGGTTAACTAATTTCTGGTACAGTTTGACTTCCCCGGGATGACTTGACATAATGTTCTTCAGAAGTCTATCTTAGGAGACTGGTCACTTTATAACAAAGAAACCAACAAACCTTTGATGCTGTTTGAAAACTTCAAGACATTTTGTTAAACTTCTACACAGAGAAGGGACAATTGTTTCAGTCAATGCAGTACTCTTTCCATCCCTCCTTACACTATATATATATATATATATATATATATATATATATATATATATATATACACACACACACACACACACACATACATACATACATATATACACGTACACACACACACACACATATATATATATATATATATATATATATATATATATATATATATATATATATATAAAATACATGCATCTTATTTTGCCTCAGACTCAATAAAATAAGGTCATGTTCCTAATGAGACCAGCATTCCTGCATTTTAAAATTTGACAGTATGTATCTGACCCAGTGTGTAACTAGTAATGTGAGAGGATGAAAACACTCTGCCCTGACCAAGCAATGTCATTCTGAATGGAAATATTAGCATTTCATAATTGCCGATTTCTCTTTGTATTTTTGTGCATTTAACCTAATTACTGTGTGTATGCACAGAATCTGTGAAGAAGACATTAGGTTAAACATATGCTAATGAATACTTTCAGAAAGAAATGGCAACATTTGCATATATATAAGGCACTTATATGACAGCAGCACAACACTAGCATTTTCATGCATTATGGGATGTGCGATGTGTAACACATGGGCTGCCATATTTTAAAAACCCTGCTACTCTGCACAAGCAATTTAATTTTACAGAGGATGAAGTAAAATAACTGCTTTTCTATGGCTTTTGTAGGTACTGTGGGTCACGGATATCAAAAGGTTTAAACACCAAGCCATTAACTCGTCAAGGCTCACTCAATGTCAGCAGCCTTCCATTTTATAAATTAACAAGCACAGATCAATTGCAAGGGAAAAAATAAACAAACGTCTATTTTTTTCTGGGAATAGCAGCTAATTTCATATTGTTCTTCTACATAACTGTTCTAAATAAATTGGATAATTGTTTACAATCATCAGGTATTACTGATAATTTAATGAATCTGATGTCCCTGTCTCATGGTTGTTATATATACATATGTAAACCAGACAAACCATTCAGTAAAAACTCCAAGAAGGACACAGCTAAGTTATGTAGTAGGGCCATGGGATATATATGCAAATGATCCATTAAGGACATACGAGTTACATGGCTTCTGAATACCCATGACTTTTCACTTTTTAATTGTTTACTGGTGACTTCAGGACAATAAAGCCAACCCACCACTAGCTATAGACATACCATATTAAGCCGTCTCTGAGCTCATAGAACAACAAAAATGGATTGTTTGGCTACACTTTGGAAACACAGAGCTTAAGACTAAGCCTGATGTCCATGAACATTAAGGTGCCTGCAAAATATCGCAAACAGATAAAATGGTTATACAGACAAATCATTCTGAAAAACTCCAAGAAGGACCCAGCTAAGCTGCAGTCTTCACTGTCCTGCAATGGAGGTCAATGGAATATATACAAATATATATGTGTGTGTGTGTGTGTGTGTGTGTGTATATATATATATATATATATATATATATTTTTTTTTTATAAATATATATATATATATACACACACACACACACACACATATATATATATATATATATATATTATATATATATATATATATATTTTTTTATTATTTTTTTTTTTGATACAAATGGAATTTAGAGTGACATTTTTGAGATCAGATACAGATACTCTAAAAAATGGTATATCGATTTGTTTATTTTAGTATGCATGCATATATTCGTGAATTTACAATTTTGACTGAGAATTATGAAATAAGATAGACATTGTAAAGCAACAATTAAGGACCAGGAAAAATACTTTAACTCTCTAGTTATACCATGTTCAAATAAATGATGGCTTTGCTAAAAAATACATTTACATCAGACCATGCTGAATCCTATTGTGGGTTCAGGTATGAGAGTCTACATCACTACAGAAGTTATTTGTTTGTTGTTAACCAGGTCTTTCATACAATCATTTCAACCCATTTCAACTATGACCTGGTCTACAAGAGAAAATAGAAACATGTATAAATATAGTCAGTAAGGCCGCGCTGGTGCAGCGGTTAGTGTCACCTCACAGCAAGAGGTTCTCCGGTTCGATTCAAGGCTGGAGCTTTGAAGGTTGGGCACTGGGCTGGCAACTCGACATCGTAAAAGTCCACTGCCAATCATAAGCGGACTGGTGATCCCCTGTGGCAACCCCTAACTGGGAAAAGCCAAAAGACATTACTATAAATATAGACAGCATATCAGCAAGTTTTGTGAGGTGAGAGCACCTGGAGAAAACATACACAGACATGGAAATCATTTAAATTCCTAACAGGTGCTGACCATTCACACCTGGTATGGGCTTACCAACTATATTAAGAAGAGTCAGAACTTCTTCAATGGATCTTCATTTTGTATCGGAAGAAATGAGGCATATCAGAAAATATCTGTCTGCTGTAAACTGGGGGCCAGGAAGTTAATAATGAAAATAGGATGCATGTGATCATATAGGAGATTTGGATGAGGGAACTTACCATGAGGATGAATGAAAAAATCTCCATTATTGTGGAAAGTGTCGCATATCCTTCCTCTGGGATGAATAGTAAACACAGCAAAAAAGTTATTATGATGGTCCTAATACAGGATACCCCCCCTTTTCCAAACCTATAAAGGTAACAGACCACGCAGCTATTAATTGGTACATGAGGGCTCCACTGTTCACTCCCCACTTAGCGTTAATCCATGGCAAGATGAGGTTAAGCTAAAAGAAAGTGAAGGATGAAAAAATCAGTGGGATGGATTCAAGGTTCTATATTATGTGATCAAAGACACTTGTCTTCAAATGAGTAATATTCTAACCCAAAACATCGAAAACACTAAAGCGCAAATGGCCACGTCCGCAAATTTTTTCCTAGGGAAAACATTCATGAGGCCTCAACCAAACAACACAAACTTCACAATCCTAATCAAGTGGGGGGCTTCATGCCCCCCCTAACTACATATGCCAACTCCGAGATCGCTCAACGTTGGGTAAAATGTCAAACAGCGAGAACGGCCAACTGAATTTTTTCCCTAGGAAAAAATTTGCAGACATGGCCGTTTGCGGTTTAGTGTTTTCGATGTTTTCAGTTCAAATATTACTCGTTCTAAGACAAGTGTCTTTGATCGTGTAATAGTGAGCCGGATTCAATAAAGCCTACACAGTGCACTAAAATTGTGTGCATGTTGCATCACAACATGCACATGGTAGTTTTCTGTTTTGTATTCAGTAAGTGGCTTTACTCACCATGTAGAGATGCACAAATACTGTAAACATCATGACATGTTAACTACTGTATAAGCAGAGGAGTTGTATGCTAATCAGCCAATCCAAGATGGCAGAGCTATTCAACAAACTAAAAAGCAATCATGTAGACTCACTGCAGGCTTTGCCTGTGAATTCCAAAATCTACTGGAATACAGTCACTGAAACTACTCTACTCAGAAACAATGCTAAGGGCTTGTGTTGTTGTTATATATGTGTATGTGCAATATGCCCAAGTCTATGCTGCTGCTGGTAATAGACCTCAGCCAAGAAGGAGAAGGGTGTTTAGACCCTGTTTAACATTTCACGGTCTGCATGAGGTGGAAAATTGTACAGCACTACAGGGTGGATAGAGACACACTACAAGAATTCTGCAACCTCTCTCTACTTCAACTGAGAGCAAGGGCAAACCAATGGGAACCAATACCTGTGGAGACTAAGGTATGCGTAGCACTTCAAATATTATCTACAGGAACCTTCCACAGAGCAACAGGGGATATGCTGAAGGTGTCATTGGCATCAGCATCCAGGATCATATATAGATTCCTGAATGCTACTCTACAACATGCCAGTGACTACATACATTTTCCCCATACACCTGAGGACAGAGATACAACTGTGCAGGATTTCTACCCTGCAGCATACTATGCTGAAGTCTTGGGTGCCACAGACTGCATGCACATTGAAATCAATGTACCACCCGGAGAGCAGGAAAGGGTGTACATAAACAGAAAGGATTCTACTCCATTAACTGCCAGGTCATGTATGCCAGAAACCCAGGCAGTTACTAAGATTCCCATATTTGGCACAACTCTCAACTCTGTCAGAGTTTTCTAGGGTTATATCCCATAGGGTCATTTACTGGGGGATACAGGTTATGCACTCAAGCTGTGGCTGATGATGCCCATCAGAAATGCACACACGTACAGAATAATGCTATAATAAGACACATGTTCAAACAAAAGATATCATAGCGCATGTGTTTGTGCTGCTGAAGTCATGGTTCTAGTGCCTAGATACATCTGGGAAGACCTACAGTACAATCCCCATACTTTTGCTGAAATTGTCACTGTCTGAGCCATCTTTCACAAATTAATTCTGTGAAAACAGCTTCAGCAGGAACACCAATGGGAAGGGCACACATCCCACCATCAGCAAGGTCACCACAGCCACATGCAGGTGAGAAGTCAGACTGTGGATGTTGGTAGATGTAGGCATGCACAATATGCCTTCACCCTGGCCATGGAGCAATGGACAGCACACACACTCACTACCTAAGGGGGTAAAATCTTCATCCTATGCTCATACATACAGTAACATTGATGCCAGGCGTCGCTCACAACCTATACTTACCCATATAATGGCTGTGCACTGCTAGTGTCACACAGAGTCAGCCCCAAATTAAAACTCTTCTAACTGGTGGACTATCAAGTTAAGTGTTAAACCTTCAATAGGAAAATAAATGGCTAAGAGCACAAATGAATGGTAGATCCTTGCATACTGTTACTTGCTAATGTGACTAAGTAGAAGGTGCATGATTTTTATAGCAATGACATCAATATGTGACAGCAGTGACTTATATCAACAGACATGTTCTCTATCAACTGATAGGCCTCATGCATCAAAGATACACACAATACAAAAACCCTGTAAGAAAGCAGTACAATTTTCAACAAAGCATCACAAACTCATATATACTAAGCACACAGTCAGCTATGCACCATAGGCATCAGACAAAATACTTGTGTATCCCTGAAGCCAAAAGACAGAAAATCAATGAGATAGCACAGTTATAATTATTTGCACAGGGTGTTATAATTGGGGGGAGTGGAGGCAGAACGCCAAGGCTGACACAAATGGTAGTGAATGAATGTGAGCAAGAAAGACAGAAATTTAGATGTGGTATCAAATGGCTACTGAGACAGAATGAGCTGTAAGGCTCACAACTGACCCATGTAACGGTTATGTTTGCGTGTCTGTATGGGCAATCATGGTGAAATGTGTGTAACTATTGGCAATTACACAGCCAAGCTCTGTGCTAGCTCTACATCCTGGTATGTAAGACAGGTGTGAGCCATGCATGGTAAAGGTAACAGTTTATCATTGTTACCCCCAATTGTGAGAACTGGCTCTTTCAGGAGTTGCACTGGCATGTCCATGCCCATGGTCAGATGCACTGCTGCTACCTGAATGTGACTGATGTCTGCTGGATGAGCTGTCATCACAACTATGCCCAGGACCATGGCCTACCATGTCTGGGTGTGGACACCTCAATCAATGAAGGAACAGTAGAAGTAGTGGCACTATGGGGGCATGATTGAGCAATGTCACATTGGCTAATATCAAATGACCTACGTCAATGAGGATGCCATCCTCCTCCCAGCAGATGATCTATCACAGACACTGCCCATTCCATCTTGTCATTCATATGGTCCACTGAATTGGCCACACAGCATATGCAGTCATTCATGTCAGCCTGTGTCACATCTATAATCCTAAACATGTCCTTGGAGGCCCTACTGAAATGTGCCTGCACCTCCATTACAGTCCTAAACATACGTTGAGTGTCACGTAAAGACACACCAGAATCAGGTACAGGATGGACAGCAGGCCTCCTCTGAGCACTCCTAACAACCCTCCTGCCTGGCACCTCGCCCTCATTTTGGCTATGGGGAGAGGCAGCTGGCACTGAAGCCACAGCAACCACACTATCCTGATCAAGTGCCTCACCCTCCATCTGTCCAATATCTGAGGGCTCACTGGAATAGGTATGCATAAGCCTACAGGCTGTGTCTGATGGAAATACAGGGGATGACCAAATGTCAACCTCAGGGTAAGATTCAACCTTTACATCCCTGACTCTGCCTTTGTTTGGCCAACATCATCATCAGAGTCTGCCGATACTCTGACAGCAGATGGTAAGAGTCTTACACTTACACTGTCAGGATCACCTGTGATAATAAGCAAGTCAGAGGAATGAAATTAATGCCTACACTAAAATTTAATATATGATAAACTAACACTGGTGCCACTATCACAGATGGTACAGCAATACATACACTCATGACACACAACTCACACAAACAGATAAATGCATATTTCTGACAAAAGGTCTTCAGTAATCAAAAATGTTTGCCTTACCATGTGCAGCTGAATCAACACTTGCTAGGGAGGATGTCCTGGAATAGCTGAAGTAAGGTAAGGACACAATTATCACAACTGCAATAACACAGGAAGATAGTGAATAAACAATTTTTGCCTATATGTCTATTAACAATACTTTTAATTAAAACTTGTCTGACACGTCTGCCCAATGCCCATGTGCAATGAACAAAAATGTGTTGTTAACTCAATTTAACAATAGGTTCATCCAAAACAAAAACAACTTTTGAACTGTTGCTTACAATATTTTACTATATAAGCAAATCTTGCAAATTGACATCTGGAAGCTCCTCCTGGAACATACTTGTCCTCCCAGAAACATCAGCACCAACATCAATCACATGTTGTGCAATTTCCACTGAGCGCTCTGGATCTCTGACAGCGGATGGG
The DNA here is from genome assembly GCF_019279795.1 of Protopterus annectens. Classification (NCBI taxonomy): domain Eukaryota; kingdom Metazoa; phylum Chordata; order Ceratodontiformes; family Protopteridae; genus Protopterus; species Protopterus annectens. The sequence continues at coordinate 180,183,476 of NC_056750.1, read as the reverse complement.
AGCTCTTCATTTGTGTGTCAGTGGTGGCTCTGTAGCAGGATCCCGTTGTCAGCTATTCATGGGGAAATGTAGCTGCTCTCCTCCAGGCTGATAAAATCATATCAGTGGCCCTATGACACACCTAATCATAAGTCCTAGTGTGCCCCCTATGGTATTTACATCATTAACTATCTGGTTCCAAATCTGCATTCTGTCAGCCATAGACCCACATCCTCTCTCAACCAGAAAGGGCGTCTGAATGCCTACACTATGACATCATTTTCTGAGTCACTGAAAGGGGGTTTGTACCCTTGGGTGTCATAATTTTATGTGACATAAAACAGTGAAGGATACAACACATAAATATCACATAATTAAATTCCTGCTTATATACACACACACATACTATATTTTCAACATTAACCACTGGAGACCCACAGTGCATTTATTAAAATGTAAGGTTATGTGTACCATCACACTCACACACAAACCAGTGTTTTGTCCAAAACAAGGAATACCAAAGGAGCAATGTGTTGTTTACCATGGACAGAACAGAATAACTACAGAATAACTACACAATTCCAACAACAAACCTTTCGAAACTTTTTTTCTGACAACACGCAAATGGCACTTGGTTCTCCCACCCCTTGGTACAAAACAAGGAATACCAATGGAGTAATGTGTTGTTTACCAAGGAAAGAACAGAATAACTACACAGTTTCAAGAGCAAACCACTCAAAATACATCTTCTGTTGTGGTGGCACACAAATGGTACTTGGCTCCCCCACCCCCCAAAACAACAGGCAAATGACAGTTTGTACAAACCAAGGAATTCCGCATAATTAAATTGTTATAAATGCTTTCAACTCAATTCTCACAAAATACATGTACACATTTGCAATAGAAAAGTCAGTTTTATATGATGGCCAGTCACCTATCACTGTGCCCACCACTCCCCTGGAGATGTCTAAGGGCCATCTTCGAAGCCTAACACCCTTGTGTCATTGACAGTATAGTACATTACATTTCCCTGAAATAGCACAAGTGCATAAGATAACCAATTGTAACAACAGTTGTGATGAAAGTTAATAAGGGCCACTTATCTGAAAAAGTAAAATACCTGTCAAAAATGACTATGCCAACACTGAACTATAAGAAGTGCATACAGATAAAGTTCCATTTTCTAATGCATCTCTCTCTCTCTCTCTATATATATATATATATATATATATATTTATATATTTATTTTTTTATTTTTTTCTCTTTGTAACATGTTACCAAATCTAGCATGTACTTGAAAAATACACTCATACTTTAGCAAGATCAAAAGCCTTCTGTACAGATAAATCAAAATTAATAGCAATTGTCTGTGTTCTCCACATATACAACACTCCTCACCTTCAAGTTCCCTAGCTACACAGTTACCTTTTTATAGTGTAGCTTTAGGCTTAACAGCATGGTGAAGATGCAAATGAGGTTCAGACTCATTAGAATTGCTAAATCCCAAACGTTGCATTGTGCAGCAGGTATAAACATAGTGCAGCCACTACCTCAGATTTAGTTTTTAATGGTTTGCAACACTGAATGACTAGTGTGAGAGAGAAGGAAGACACAACAACAATTCAGACTACCTTACCTGCAGTGGGTGTGTCAGCCAGGATACACTTACAAAGTGTAAAAGTAACTGTAGCATACACATTTCTCATTTTAGTTCACTAATATCCAAACCTTACCCCCTTTGCAGAAAAATATATTTTACTGTCATGTAATTTTTATCATACATTTTAATGACAATGATAGAATGTGCCCTACAGCCTGCATTTGTGAGAGTATGGCACAGATAAGCGAAGAATGAACACAATACAAAGAGAAGACAGAACTGCACTGGTGCAAACAAAATGCATAAATGGTTGTGTGATCACACAATTCACTAAATATGAAAGCTACAAATTTACAAACAACTGAGAGTGTACAAGTGTATATGTCTTGTTAATACTGTTGAGGAAATGGGATTTGCTTCTATGCACAATGATTTGCTTTACCACTGCAAAGTTGTTTCTGTGGCAGAGAGATGAGGCACAACTAGTGTGTTTTATAGTTTCATTAGTGTGACAGCTCAAATACAGACTTGCGTAAAAATCTGTAAGGTGTGTTAAATATATTGTCTAATGTTGTTTATATTTCCTTTAAAAAAATATTTGCATGACATGTGGCTTACCACAAATATGGTGAAATGGCGAAATAAAATTAATAGAAGTTGCTTCTGTGATAAAAACAGCATAAATTAAAGTTGTGCATCGTGTGTGTGTGTGTGTGTGTGTGTGTGTGTGTGTGTGTGTGTGTGTGTAGCACACCTGGCAAAAACGTTGAATCACACAGCACATAGCAAATGTACATCAAGGTTTATGTCCCACATTTATCTTTTTGTGATGAAAACTAATAAACACTTTTTCACAATAATACGTTTGAGTTTTGTTAATCTCAATTGTACATTGCTCACCTATGAGCAAACACGGTGTAATGGCCCAGATAACAAGAAGATATTGTCAATTTAAAAACAAAATCCATTATAACATCTTTTGCCTTCATGTTAAAAGCTAAGCAGCATTGCTCAATGGTCAGCAAACTTACAAACACCTGCAGGTCCAGAGCACCTGCAGATAATAGGCAGACATTGTCAGTTTCAGAAAGGATCTTTTGTTGACAATCTCACAAGTGGCACTGCGCAATGGTCAGCAAGCTTCATAACACCTGCAGGTCCAGAACATCTGCAGTTATTGTCAATTTCAAAAAGGATACACTGTAACTTGTCTTCCACCACGCAAACACACTGTTGTTGCATGGCAGGTCAACACACATACACAGTAATGAATATGAAAATATACAGCTGTTGTGAGCTAGGGGTCTAATCCAGTGAACTCAAAAAAATTATTAATTCATTTCACTTTAGTTTATAGAAAAGTTCACAATAGAAAAATAATTATACATACAAATAACTATGTATAGCAGGTGCACTGAGCATACACAGGATATCATATATATTAAATGACTAACTGCATCAGTACAATTATGGCTATACAATTAAACATTTATTTTCTGAACTTTCATTACATACACATACATGGCTTACCACTCATCTCTTTAATGTGTATGTATAACCAATAAGCATGTCTGACAAACAAGTTCTCAGCTGAAATGAGCATTCTACACAGTAATGCCTGTAAAAAATACACCTGTTGCCCATCGTTATCTCTTTCAACTGATATAAATTAATGCCCACACTACAGATGAGCCAGGGTGCTAATCTAGCACACTTCAAATTTTATTAATGCTTGTCTGGTCAATTTTAAAAAGTAAAAAACAAAGTAAAGATAATTATAAATAATAAATATGTATAGCACTGGAGATCATATGAATTAGGGTATACTGACAGTTTGTACATCTTTCTGTACTTAACAAGTGTCTTTTTTGCACTGGGATGGACTTCATACTTCAATTATAGTTATATGCACAGAAATGTATAAACCAGGACCTTGTCAGGTCACAACTATACAAGCTTAACCACTTAATTGTAAAATCAAGCATGCATGCTTCATTCTGGCTCAAGGAAATTGTAGTAATCAATTGTAATAGTGTATTCAGATGTTCTGGGTTCAAATCCCACAGGTTACAAATACATAGTACAGTAATTTAAAATATTACATAATAATTTAAACTAAACTGGCATAAATGCCATGCTGTTAACATCATCTGTAATATTTGAAAAAGCATATGTGTGATATATGCATATTGTAAGGATTACTTGGAACAATTATCAGTCCTAGTTTGTAGTTTTTAAAAAGTATAATTAATGTAAAAGTCAACTTATATTAATATTTTAGTAATTTATTGTATGTGACATATGATGGGACCAATTGTCTTTTTTTCTCTTTTACCCCAGCCTTTATCTATCTTTTTTATTTTTATATGTGTGGTCACAACATTCTGATGTCATCACTATCTGACAACTGACAAAATGTTTTCTAGCACAAGGAGGTAAGCCAACCACTGTGCTCAGCCTGCCACCCCTCCAGTGGCTGCTGAACAGACACCCAGCACATCTGGGACACAGTCTGACAGTACTGCCTCTGCAGCCCCATGCACTACCTGGACTCTCAACATCAGGTAGCAATACCCTGGCAGCTGGTGCAGTGGTACCTTCCAAGTAGTATTGGTAGAGATGATGATTTTGTCACCCACCAGGAGATGCAAGCATAGCGTATGAGGTCTTGGAAAGTACCATTGGTGCATGCCTCAGCCAGATGGAAAAGATGCTCACCAGAATCCTTGGGAAAAGATAACATCAAGGACTCCAACAAGTCCGGGAAGGAGACAGTGATAACAGTTCTGAGGGTGAGGACTAGATTCTTACTGTCCCCATGCTTGACAGGCATAGGTGTCAGATGATCCCTCCCTATCCCCAATCATGGTGTCCCCCAACATTATGTGTTCCTCACCATCCCTGTCTCTGTCTTGTTTGTTCTGCTTGTCTGCAACCACTTCCTCACACAATACTTATCTGACCCTGACATATCTATGTCCCTTACCCAATATTCTTCTCTTACTGAAATAAAATAAAGAAATAGACACCTGTCCCATAAAAAAATGTTGTCCCATACATAGCTCTCCACTTCGCACATGTGTCTTCTTGACACACTTGAATTGGCCCAATTGGCTATACAACATTACTGTGTTGCTGACACCCATCTTTGTTGAGGTGACAGTCCAAATTAATCCAGTATTCTATCTTTGTTCATTTTACAGTGCTGAAGAAGTTGATAGCAATTGTTCTTTCCTAACTCCCTCATGTGCATTTCTATATTGCTTTCCCCCCATTTCACCACTTTCCTATCTACCCCATTTTTACACCTTTAATCTGGTCAAAAAATAGAATCACATACCATACATAAATAATAAATCCCTAATGAACCCCTCACTTTTTGTTCTCTGCATTTACACAGAGTTTGGCATTGTGCACCAATGCCGAGCTACAATGAATGTCTCATCGGAGTACTGGTAGAGATGATGATTTTGTCACCCACCAGGAAATGCAAGCATAGCGTATGAGGTCTTGGAAAGTACCACTGGTGCATGCCTTAGCCAGATGGCTGCAATGCTGTTTAAAACTGTTGCGCTAAGGATAAACATGATTAAAATAGAATAAAGGCACTCATTCTAAATATTTCCTATAATATTTATTTAGGCTGATGAATGTACAGCTATACCAATCCACATGTGTACTGTTGACATAAATCGAGTAGCATTTGTCTTCATACAATAGCTCACTGTAATCATTTTTACATTTGCAAAAATTATCACACGTAATTATTTAATTATATACTGAATACATATGTTAAAAAATTAGAGAGAGCTGGATTCGAACCCTGTATCATTTGTGCTAAAAAAAAAACTCATTGCTGTTACACCTACTACCATAGAAACAGTTAGACAGCAGGTGTTTTTCTTGCACTCAGTACTGTCCAAAGTGATGACTGCCACTTCTCCACTAGGTGTGTTTACACGGAGGAATGTGAACCAATAGACCTATCATTATTTTCTCAATGAAGCAGAAACCTACATTTGCTCATCACTTAACTCCTCAAAAACATGGAAAGCAGTACTAATAGTCCTTCATTTCATGACATTTCTAACACATTTGCAATATAAACTACATTAAGAACACCATAGCATCTCTCAGCTATTTCTACCATAGCCGATATGCACAAGTACTTCTCAAGTTCAAGCAGTAGTCATGACATGTAAATCTCGCATGTGCAAACACTTTATCAATTGCGCAAACCAGCTGCTCAGCAGTGTACTATGGAAATAGATGACTGGCATGAATTAGTATGTTTATTGCCCTGTTATTCTTCATTTCATTATAATGCATGTAAAAAACACAACCAAAGGGAGGACACTTGTTACTGACTGAACACATATTTACTCTGACTCATATGTGCCCTGCACGCAAATACTTGAAAATCAGTATGTCAGTAGTAGCTCCCAAATGTCAACTACACTACAGAAATATAGAAACCTACATTGTTACATCATCTAAACCTTTATACTGACAATACACAATAAGACGATCTTATACATGTATTAATATGAATATCAGTTTTTCACAAATATGAACACACTTACATACACAGTTATGTCCATGCTGATTGCAAAACATGTGCATGTCTGTATGTGACAATAACTATAATGTACACAACATACTGAGAAATAGCTGCCGATGTCTCAGTTTTGCTACATGCATTCCTCCCAGCTTTTTACATCTAGTTTGAGAAGCTGTCTTTTAAAGTATACCTGCACATTGGAAACACAACAGGAAATATAATATCTATACTTTGCACACCACTCTAAAAACAGGATATTTTATACACATCAGGTAATGATGATGGCATCATCTATAAAGACCACAATGACAAGGCAAAAACATACTTCAGGGATGGTGCAATCATTAACTACTGTGTTCTGCAGATAGGAACAAAATATGTACATGTGGATTAGCTTACCATAGCAGCCACATTATGTGCGTGTCTATATGAGTGTGTAGGTGTGTGCATAGTCAGATGAAAATCAGTCTGTATGCTACTATCATCAATCCAGTTCCATGCAGAACTAATATCTGGACAGTCATACATGTCTACTCAGCTATTTCATACAGGCCTCCCAACACCTTCTAGTAAGCATCCAGTGATGACGTTGTAAAAATCAAACTCGTGCCATATTACTTGAAGTACTGAGTTCTCTAGCTGGTGTAACTAATTAAGTAGGGGCTCTAATCTCACTGAAGTCAACGTGTGTGCGTGTGTGTGTGTGTGTGTGTGTGTGTGTGTGTGTGTGTGTGTGTGTGTGTGTGTGTGTGTGTGTGTAGCTAGAAGAGCATGAGTCTGTATCCTACTGTCAGCAATTTAGTCCCACGAAGAACAAATACTTTGACAGATGTGCATGCCTAAATATCTATTTCATACAGGCCTCCCAACATCTTCTTTCAAACATCCAGTGATGATAGCATCTACTATAAATTATCCAGCAGTAGTGTAACAGTCAGACTTGTGCTGTGGCAGGCACTTGCATTAAGTTATCTATCTGGTGTAACTAGTTAGGTAGGACTTCTAATCTCACTGCAATCAACTGGTGTGTGTGTGTGTGTGTGTGTGTGTGTGTGTGTGTGTGTGTGTGTGTGTGTGTGTGTGTGTGTGTGCTTGTGATCAGTTAAATCACATTCAAGAGATCATTTACAACAGCATGTGAGACACTCCCATTACAATCTTCTTCTCACAAATATACACTGCTGATGTCATTAGCTATAAAGAGTTGTCTGACACTTTAAAAGCCAGACCTACATTGTAGCGCTTCTGTAAGTACTGTGTTCTGTTGATAATTATGTAAGGGTTCTAGTCTCACTGCGATCAAAGTGTATGTGTGTGTGTTCAGTTAATTCACATTTGACAGACCATTTCAGAACAGCATGTGTGACACGCCTACTACCACCACCTTATCACAAACATAGACTGCTGATTTCATCAGCTACAAAGTGTTGTCTGATACTGTAAAAGCCATACTTGTGCTTTGGCGCTTGCGTTAAGTACTATGTTCTGTAAATAGTTAGGGAGAGGGTCTAGTCTTATTGCAGTCAACTGGTGTGTTTGTATTCATTTAAAAATCAGTATGGTGTTAGCCATAGAGGGACATGCAAGTCCACAGCTATATCAAACACTTCTCTGAACATCTTCTTGTAACATACACTGATTATGTCATCCTGTGTAAAGTGCACTCTGACATTATTCATGTCAAACCTATGCTGTGGTAGTCATGTTAAGTATTGTGTTCTCCACCTTCTGTAACTAGATATTTAGAGGTTCTAATCTGACAGCAAGTAACTTGAGTATGTATCCATTCAAATAATTGTTTCAGACAATTTTAAACTGATACGAGAATCCATATCCATCTCAGACGCCCATCCCAACATGTTCTCCTCAGAATACAATGATTCAATCATACTCCATAAAGTGCAACATGACAGTGTTAAAGTCAAACATATGTGGAGGTGCTACAATTAAACTGCATGGAATTCAGCTTCTTTACCTACAGTGGTATAATGTTCATATCAGACCCAGTCTACTGCTGTGTGTGAGGTTGGCATTGCATTATGGTCATTACATGATATTTTGAATTGTTTTTAATTTCAGTACCACTTAGGAGATCCTTTAACATAGCCCCATGCATCCAATATCCCCTTTTTTCCCCTCTGACCACATGACATCTTTCCTGCAGAGGAGTGGAGGTTATCCTCATATCAAAGATGCACACACCCACATCATGGTGCAAGATTCCTTTCATAAGCCTCTGCAAGCCATCTTTACATCCCTGAATGTGTGATTGCTAATTCTGTCATGGGACAGTGCACATGTTGCATATGGAGAGAGGCAGTATGTAATGCAATTTAATACACGCATATGCACATAGCCTTGCTATATTCCAGCATATAGATATAGGGACTTTGCTTTAAATATTATAATAATGTCTGATTTTATGTCATGTTGGCCATTAGCTTAGTAATGACCTATGACTGAATGAATATTTCACATGTCAATGTTGCTGTCATCGATATGTACTATGTTGAGGTTTGTATGTATGGTAGGCCTACAAGAGTGTATTACAATCTGTGATGTGAGGTAAAGCACTGATGGCTAATGCCGCCATTTCATTACATGTCCCTTCTCTAACAGCTATAGTAATATGCTTCCTGAGAACTGTTTACATGGGATGGTACTATGAATATCTGTGGCTTATTAAGGCATGAGTGTTTGTAGTGGGGCAGAAACATTCTACTCAGTTCTCATTCAACCATCACATTGACACTTGCAGTATGGCACAGGTGTGCATGTGTATATCTACCATCATTAAATGTTTTGTGACAAATTAATCTAACATCATACTGATTACATGTGCACATAAGTCTTCTTTCATCCACATGTAATGCTGTGATGTACACAAAAATATCATGTTTTGATTTGATTCAATTGCAACCTTGTGGAAATCATTGTATGTACAATTGTGTTGCTATTCCCAAGGATTATCAAGGTGGTCAGCAGTACTATTAGCATTTGTGTCAGTAAATGTTCTGCATGAGCCACAACCAAATCATTTGTAATGTGTCCTTATATGGAATCAGGCCACTCAAACCACAGCTTTCCTATGAAACACATATGCATATGTAATGCAATTGATGTAATTACATGATATTGGTACAGTTGTATGACTGTGTGAACAGTACCACTGTGTGGCATGTGATGCATAACCAAGGCTGTATTTAGAGGTGTTGTCACAAATAATTTATTTAAATAAGCGTGAAATCTTAAGGGGAATACGCAACTAAGTGCAGAGCTGTTTGCGAATGCCACCAGCCATATTCAACCAGAGAAAATAGACAATCTGTTAGCTGACAGTTTGACTCACTTCAAACCCCCTGTTGCTACTGGCTATCAGCCAAAGTATACATGCAAACATTACTTAGTTTATCTTCTCAGGAGAGCAGAATCACCATCTCTGTGTTATCTAAGGTTAAAAACACAGAATCAATGGGCCCTGACAACTTCCCAGGTTGCCAATAGCATCACTTAAACCTGACCTAGCAGACACAGTTGGATCTCTACTTAAACACAGCCTCCAGACAGCCTATGTTCTTGCAGAAAGGTGCACAGAAACAGTCATCCATCTGAACAAAGGAGGCCATTACCTGATGCAGAGACTTATAGACTCATTCTCCTGACTCTCCTCATCTGTGAGGCAGACAGTTGATTCACCTTATCAAAATTGACACAGGTAATCTCCCGAATGTGTATTAAATCCATGTTTGACATGTTTAGGAAATATTGTGTGTGTTAAATTTGTTTGATTCCTTCAAGAAGGTCACCAAGTGCATGCATGAGGAAAAAACTATCATCCCATGTAGCCTGACCTGGCCAAGGCATTTGACACAAATCCACACTCAAATATTACAGAGAAACTGCCTCAAGTGGGCATAAATACCAGTGTCACCAAGTGGGTAGACATATGGATGACATACAGGACATATAATGTCAAAGTGTGTGAAGTCACCTCTAGCTAGAGTTCACTCACCAGGTCCATACTTCAGGATTCTGTAATAGGCCCTTTTCTGTTCAGTTTCTAAGTCACAGACGTCAAGACAAGCTTACACATCCTTTGTCTACCCAGCTTTGTGGAATATTGCAAATTGTGGACAATCGAATCTAAGATGGTATTGTTATAATGCAAAAAGTATTATCACACACACCACACACAAAGGATTGTTGCCAGAGCCATGGAGACACAGTAAATGAATAAAAATCTTGATAAGTTACTTTATGAAAGCAAATACACAAGATAAATACAATATAGGCAGCACACCCCTATGAGTAGACCAAGTGGTACATGACCTGGGTACTCAGGTAGAGAGTAAGCAGAACTTACACCAGCATGTGACCACAGTGGTGACAAATCCCTTCTATGTAGCAACTCCTGAGTATGGGCAGGACATCCACATCAAAGGACATCATAGCTCCATTGTTCTCAGCCCTCATCACACTAATAATTGAGTACAATGCACACTTTTGCATATATCTCACTACACATCTTCCAGGGATGATTTACTCAAGTGCATCACTTTTACCACAGTGAGCTCCCACACATCTTACCAGCCATACCTAAGTATTCTTTGTGATGCATAACCATTAGGAGTTGACAGTGCAGAACTCCCTTCAAGGAGTTACACAAGATGCATGCGTGATATGTGTGTTCCTGTGATGCACACAGTAAATGCATGCTTATTGACAAGATTGATGGCATGGGTTACATTCATGTCATGCAAACCTCTCAACTAGCCAGAATTGCTCATAATTAAACTAGAGGTGTAACAGTGTTCCTCTTAACACTAAAAAAGTGGTAATTTTTGAGGAAGGTGTGCTCGATTCCGCTTATAGATTGGTGACTAGTCATTACAGTTGTACGTGTGTGTTCATGCTGAACATGTATAAGTCACAACCACATATCTTATGTCAGTGACATAGGCTAATGGTGGTATTATTCTGATATTGTTCATGATTATGCATGCTTCTAACTACTGTTGTCCATAAGCCTGTTGCTATGTGTCCTGATTGGTTGAGACCTACGTTGTTATTACATTCATATTCCAGCAACTCATTTTGCACAACTTCACAGTATGCACATACACCCTATTGTATACACTGTCCTTGATAAATGTCCTCTCCAGTGATCATGTCAGGTTTTTTATATCACAAGCAATCATCTCCACTGATATGTGACCTTGTGTGACAGTCACATAATATACAATAACTGTGTGATGTTCTGACTATACCTACATAGTTAGCAGTATTAGCAGTACAGAGAAACTGAGTAAGAATCTGTGGAACTGTCTTCCACTCCATATAATGCTAAACTTCTCTTATTCTATTCATGGTCTGTTACTAAAGACTGGAACTCCTTATCTACATCCATCAGATCAATAGCCTCTCTTTAGTCATTTAAAACTATTTGGAAAGACCACCTAACCAAAATATGGCTCTATACTTGTTCAAACCCAGGATAAACTATTTCTCCAAATATGGACAAGTATCGATTCAAACCTTACATCTCCCTAAAAATGACCTAACCAAGATCAATCTCTATTCTTGCTCAAACCCAGAATAAACTATATCTTTAAATATGACCAATAAAAAGTGGAATCCAAAAACAAACTGAACAAACAACAAAAACCTAGGAAAGCCTCACTGAAAGCCAGGAAGCACGTAACAGGAATGTATTATACAAACTTTATTAGTGAAACGCTTTTGTCCATAAATCATGGACTTCATCAGATAAAACATAGTTAAAACGCTTCCTATTTTATACAAGGATGATCCAATCAAATTTCAACAATTAACAACAATTCGTTCACCCCCTCAAGGCATCAAAAATATTCACAGGAATTAAGAATAAAAATAACTCACTAAACAAACAACAGTAATGCCCAAATTCCATCACTTTTTCAATAATGCATAATATAACACAAATTTAAAAAGTATGTACAAAATAAAAAATGTGTAAAATCAAATTCACAAGCACATTAATTGCTATTTTTTTAACCAGCTTTTTAAATAAAATAAAATAAGTTAATAAATTTTCATCTACCCAATGCTTTCAACTTTAAGAGACAGGAAATTGAACAAATTTCATTTAACCCAGGCCATCTGAAAGCACTGAGTTTCAATTGCCATAGGAGTTCCTTTTTCTCTAACAATAAACTAAAAGGACCCCCTTTTGGTCCTATATTAATAATATCAATAGCCATATATTTGAAACTATAGCTTGGGAATGTTTTACAATGTTTTTCCAGAAAATTAGTCTTTGACCCCTTCTTGATGGCATATTCATGTTCGTAAATCTTGTCCCTAAGTCTACGATCAGTTTTACCATTATAAAAGCATGGGCAAAATTGACAATTAGCTATATAAAATATCCCCTTAAAGTTACAGTCAAATGTATGAGTAATATTATAGTCTCTTCCATCCTTGATAAAGGTATTCCCTGTATTAATTTTGGAACACCATGGGCAGCTTCCACATCTGCGCATTTGTAGGTTCTTAGAGGTCGTCCTACTAATCTTTACCAAGATTTATTTAAAATTACTCCCTCTCCTAAAAACTATTCTAAGAGTGGGTCCAAAATGTTCTCTGAAATGCGCTTCCTCCATTAAAATAGTCCAGTTCTTACACAAAATTCTACGTATACCACTATGGTCCATATTAAATTGGGTGATAAATTGGAAATTAGTCATAGGTATTGAACTAGACTTAATTGTACCATCATCAACCGTAGTATCAGCATTAGATTCACTACCCATGTTCTGGTGGGGTCCTAAAATGGTACAGAAATAGCCTGTTTCCCTTTTAGAGACAACTTAATTTCTTAATTCTGTGAGCATATGAAATGGATAACCCCTCCTTTCAAATACAGAATGTAAAATACTACATTCCTATAAAAAATGTTCTTCCAAAGTGGTCATTCTGGCAGCTCGTACAAGCTGACCCTTGACTACTGATCTTTTTTGATAACTAGGATGTGCACTGGAATAGTGTAAAAAAAACTATTCGAGTATGTTTTCTTGCTGAAAATTCTAGATATAAACCTCCCTTCAGCACAATCCTTTTCTGACCTCACATCCAAATAGGAAATCCCCTCTGTATTAAATTCATGGGTAAATTTTAAACAATGGGTCGCACCATTAATATAGTCCATAAAATGCAACAAATATGTTGAGAATAAAAAGGTGCAGCGGTAGCGTTGTTGCCTCACAGCAAGAGGCTCTCCCGTTCAATTTTCGGCTTGGGTTGGGAGTGCCTTCTGTGTCTGCATGTCCTCCCCGAGGTTGAGTGGGCGTTCGAAAGACATGCATTGAATGGGTGTGCCTTCGTTGAAGGTTGGGCGTCGGGCTGGCAACTCGACACCATAAAAACAACTGCCAATCATTAGCGGACCGGAGTTCCACTGTGGCGACCCCTAACTGGGAAAAGCCGAAAGACAAACAACAACAACATGCTGAGAATAAAAATAGAATGGTACAATAACAAGAAACTACTAAAAAACAAAAAAGTACCGAAAGTAACACGGCTGAAGGTAAAACAAAAAAACCTTATAATGCACACAAAAGAGAGTTAGCGCTTTCACGGTGTGCTCTCACCGCTTCATCAGACTGCTCTCAACTAGTAACAAAAGCACTTAAATAGCATAAGTTAATCAATTAAGGCACTAATCAAAGCAGCAATTATCTGAAAGAAAAATATCACAACTAGAAAGCAAGCAAATAAAACAAATAGAAAAGATAAAAAAATATATAAAAAGTATATAAAAGACAGTCCTATAATTAGTGTTTGAGATGTTTAGCTTTTAAAAAAGGCTTAAGAGAGACAACTTCATTAAGACCTGGTGTCTTAGCATTAAGAGACAGAATCCATTTCTGCTCTGCAGATTCTGTGTAATTCCTAAGGTCTCCCCCTCTTAGACTCTCAGGGATAGTATCTAGCACAAGAAATTTAAAATTATGTTCCTGTCCCTGGCACATAATATGCTTAGCAAGAGCATTAGTGTCTTTCCTGTTTCTAATGTCTCTCTGATGTTCCAACACCCTGTCTTTGAGTTGTCTATTACGCATGCCTACATAAATGACAGTGCAGTAATTGAAATAAACAATGTTCTGGGTCCTGCAATCAACATAAAAGTTTGTATCTATTTTAAAGTGCATGTTAGGGTGTATGTAAATAGGATTAGACTGTATAAACTTGCAGGCTGTGCAATTTCTGCATTTAAAAGTGTCATGCCTCTCTGACTGTAAAACGTTGTTAGAAGTAGAAGCATTAGAGCACAAATGCTTTTTCAAAGATTTGTTATTTTTAAAAGAAAAGTGTGGAACAGTGTCTATGACATTTCTTAACTCATCTACAGTATCTAAATGCCCCAGTTCCTTTTAACAATGTCACATATACTACTAACATCAGAAGAGTATGTGAGGGAAAACCTAATCAATCCTGTCCTTTGTTCTGTAGCTATGGCTTCAGTGTTAGATGCAACATCGTAGTATGGCCTACATTTGCCCCCTCTCTCCTTAAAAGCATCAGTAATACAACTGTCAGTATCCTTTTCCTTATAGCCTCTATCTATAAAATCTATTTTCAAGGTCTCCAAAGCCTCAGCAAACTGTTCATTGTTATTGTGGAGTTTCATGACCCTGTACACCTCCCCCTTAACATTCTGGGTAACATGCCTGGAATGCATGCTATCTCTATGGAGCAGATTATTCTTTCTTGTAGGTTTCCTATAAATACTAGTTACTGGGCTAGTCAAATTAGTTTTATTCACCTTGTCAAGGAATTCAATTTTATCAAAAGAATATTTAAAAGTAAATCTTAAAAAATCTGTAGACTGTTGTAAAAACTCTATAAACTGATTGAGACTCTCAACTGTCCCCTTCCACAATAAAACAATATCATCCACAAATCTTACATACCATCAAATGTGTTCAGAGAAGCCCTCAGCTTGAAGTAAAACATCTTTCTCCCATTGTACGGCTGGCGTAGCTATTGGCACAGGCTGTGCCGATCTCCACACCAACCTTTTGTGCATAGAATTAATCATCAAACAGAAAGACATTTTCTAAAACTAATTCTAGAAGGTCACAAATTAAATTGATCTTGTCCTCAGTAAAACAGTGATTGACGTGCATAAATTTTCTGACATTTTTTATGCCCCAAATATTGGGGATCACAGTAAAGAGTGACTCTATGTCCATTGTCACTAAAATATAGTCAACACTCAAATCTAAAGTAGCCACATATAGGGCCAGATTCAGGAAGCCTCCGTGTAAGAGTTATAACTCTTACACGGAGGCTGCAGTTAAACGGTGTGATGTCAGCATGTCATGCATATGCATGAGGTGCATGAGGCATGCTGAATCACACTGTAACTCTTACACGGTCCGTGTAAGAGAGTAGGGGGCGTGTCCGTAGGCTAAGCCCTGCATGCGGACATGCCCCCGTAAGTGTAGAATGGCTGAATGTAAACAGCCACGAGAGAGGCCATGGAAATGTAAATAAACACACTACACAACACATTCCCCCACAGACCATCAGTGTACAAAGTGAACAGAGGCTATAAAATGAGAATAAAAACTGTTGTATTTTTTTTAAACCCCGTAAATGTTTGCTACTGTGTGCGCTCGTGTGCGCGGGTGTGCTACTAGCGCAACTGCAGTTAGCAATCAGTGGAAAAGGATATGAGAAGTAAATATGCAAAGTAAGCCAAGAAGAAATAGCTTAGCGGTAGAGTTGCCGGCTTAAGAGTAGGCAGGCAGGGTTCGAGCCCACGCAACAACCTTTTCCTTTTTTTGTAAATAAGCATTAAACAAGCCCCTGACAGTATTGTCCAAATGTAAAAGTATACCCTTTTGTAAAATGGAATGAAATGGAGCATATATATTGAAGTAACACAATAATAAAAATAATTAGAAATGTACTGATAGCTAAGCTGCTGTGAGATACAGCGCCCGTAGCTGCGTAGTGTTTAAAAAGCTGCAAACTGTATGCCCGATGCCAAGCACCTGTTTAACAAGCTGAAACTGTTTGCAACTAGCTGTGCTCAGCTTAACATGTGTGTCACTAGCCAATTAAGGTTTATCCCAGCGCACACCGTTTGCGCGCCGCTCCCACACGCTAACTGCCAGTGCGCATGCGTTAGCTCTGCGCAAACGAGCGCAGACCTGGTTTTAAGTGCTTAAAAGTGCTTTTGGCATGTGTGATTGACAGGTCCTCAACTCATTTCTGTCAGGAAAATTAAAAATCAGTGGTTAGATTCGAACCCAGGATACCATGCACTATAGTCAAGGTACTAAACCACTAAGCCATGACAGCAATACCTAGAAATGCAGAAATAGCATATATATGGGATAAAATACAGAATGGAGCATGATAAAGCATTTTCAGTGAAGTAGATACAATTCCAAAATGGCCAATCAGAGAAATGTGCGGGAAAAGCAGCATATATAAGCTCCATAGGTGGGAATACACACCATAACCGATTGTAGAACAGACCTGCAATCAGAATGAGTGGAGTAGGTGAGGGACGTTGCTTTCGAGCACAGCGTTGGGGCATTGAGGAGTCCAGATACATGGTCTGGCTCCTTGTCCATCATCACGAGGCCCAACTCATGCAGGGCCAGGTCTCATGGGGAGCGTACAGGGCGGAGGCATGGGACCAGTTGGCTCGTGATCTGACCAGTGCTACTGGCATTCCACGCACTGGTGAGCAGGTCCGTCACCACCATGCGGACCTGAAGCGGCGTAAGCAAGACCAGTTGACCCAATGGATCCAGGAGGCCCGGGATATGCCCAACGCCCCACTACTGAGTAAGTTACATTTTACTCATGTATGTAAGGATTTCAACTAGCTGATACCATGGAGATGTGTAGTCCAATATTACTTCCTTTGTATTACAGCTGCAGGTGTCCGCTCTGCGAACCGTGAGACGCATGACCATAGACTGGCGCGGCTGCGCCACCATGCAGGTTAGTAACCCCATCTAGTACTTGTAAATAAATATCATAGTGTAGCATGTATCAGAACACTGCAGTGTATTGATTAAAAGTAATCTAATGTGCAAGCAAGAATTGAAAGTTTGCAGGTATGGCTGCAACAAGTTCATCAGTATGCAAGTGTGACTGGAAAAATAATTTATAGAAATAAATAGTGCTGCAATACAGATGTCCCACCATTAATTAAATGTAGTATAACCTGCAGTAGTCTCCAGAGTACAGCTTCAGAATCTGAGGTAGTTACATGTGTGATTTATCCCCTGTTGAAATGCTGAATCATGACAGAAGTGAGGCTGTTGGAAAGTGTTTGAATCACCACAGGTCTAATATGTGAACAAAGCCTAGAAGTACCAACCTGAACTGTGAAGTTGCAGGATGTGTGAGAGTGACAGAAAGGGTCATGTATGAATAAATAAAGTAGTAATAACCCCTGAATATATAAGCCTCAGTGTGTTTCTACAGAACTAAACGCATGCGGGAAGTACAAATTAACATCCCAAACTGATGTCAGTGTGTCTGCATCTGGAATGTCTAGGCCAAAATCTGTATATGGTAATAACAGTAAACAATTTGCAGATAGAATGAATGATTATCTGACAGACTAAACAGCCATAGTTGTCCCCTGTCCTGTCATGAAAGTGTAGCAGGATGATGTATCTGATCAAATTCAAAATAAGAAGGATAGTGATGTATTTGTAACAGGTCTAGCATGACAGCCAAATAAAAATCATTTTAAAAAATCTGACTCAAGTTAATTGTGTACCTATTACAAATGTATATCAATGTGTAACTTATGAATGTGTCATCATTTTCTTTCCCCACCCCACCCTATAATTGATAATAAAACACCAACTAAATATTGGTATGTGAACATTTCATTAACCATGGACATTTGTCCGTTTAAAAAATATATGCATGTCTGTTTGTGCATGTGCCCTGTTCATACCTGCAAACCCGATGGCCTGTTGCCATCAATCAACCCTGCATGTTGTTTGATTGTGTATCCCTGTTCAAATAATGCATGTGATATTGATATGCCCGTTGTTCAATGGTGTGAATATCTGGGTTTTTGTTTAATGGAAATACCAATGCATGCTGTTACAACTAATTTGAATGGAATAATATGCCACTAACCCAAACTAACATAACCACTCACAAACCTAGAACGTTTGGGAAGGCGGGTCCCAGCGGACCCACCTCTCCCACCTCAGCTGGCGACTGCACCTGGCACTAGTGCCCAGGCCGGACCCTCCTCCGGTGGCCCTGTGCCACCTTCGGGTGGAAGCGCTGCAGGGGACGGGGCCCGTCCCCCCTCTGCAAGTGTGGCCGGAGGAGTACGTCCAGTCACCCTCCAAGGTGTCCGGTCTGTGGTGCGAAGGGAGATCCAAGACTCTGTTCTTGGGCCCCTACGCCAGCTCGAGGCTCGGGTGGCACAGCTTACGGGCATGCCCGTAGCCCCGTCTACACAGTCCCCAGCACAGCCCCATCCTGGGCTGTGAAGGAACAGTGGCAACTGCCTATGGGTGGGGATATCAGTTCCACTGTTGCCATCTGTGGGCTCATGCGTCTTGGATATCCCAACCTCCTTCCCCGTCAATTGTGTAACCCCCCACTTGTGTCATATACCGCCCCTGTATGCGTCTTGTCTGTCTTGTCTGTTAACCTACCCAACCTACCTCCCCAGCTATACCGACTTCCTTCACCTGACATCCCACTCTCACCTGAAAAAAAAAAAAGGGCACTCTGTCCCACAAAAAAATTACGCCCCATACATAGCTGTCCATGTTGCACACATGTCCGCTGGACATTTAAACTGCTAATTGCAATTGGCTCTACAACAAATATTGATGTTGTCCTGACACCTCTCTCAGGGGTGGAAGGTTTCAAATGTCTCACCAAAATACATAGAAATACACAGCTATTGCTGCGAAAGACATGGGCATCTATGGGCCTTACCTACATCCTTCCTGCAAATCCCACGCTTGTTTCCCTACTGTCTTACCCTCTTTGTGACCCCTTTTTCTGAACTTTCCTGTCACCCCATTTTCTTTCTTTCAAAGAAAATAGCGCGGGCGTGCGCTTGTGTTGGCGGAGCTCACCGCCAGTGCGCATGCGTGAGCTCCGCGCAAACGAGTGCAGACCTGGTTTAAAGTGCTTAAAAGTGCCTTTATGGCACTTTGATTGACAGGTCCTGTACTCAGTTTGAAAGTTTGCAAAGAAAAATAAATTCCCACTGTCAGTCTCGAACCCAGGACTTTGATAACATTAGTGTGCATGACCTACCACTAAGCCATGCCTGCCTTACAAGAACACAGTGCTAAAATAAATATAACATGTAATAGTAGGAATCAGTATAAAGGCAATATAGGAGATGTACTATCCAAAGCATGTCAGGTAGAGTTTTAATGGCCAAATTACTGGATTCCCATACTAGTTCAGTGTTAACAGATACAGCCCTGCTACTTGTTAGCTTGTACATAATAATGTACGGTAATGTACATATATGAAGGTACGTATATCTACACATACATATATATAAATATATATAAATACATATGACATATAGTTGTAGGTGTCAGTATCCATACACACTCACTACAGGAAACAGTGAACATAAATGCAGCAACCTGAATATGCAACACAGCCTGACCCCTGTGTGACCTACTTACCATTCTAACTGCTTAAAGGTGGCCTCAGCACTTTGATTGACAGGTCCTGTACTCATTTTGAAAGTTTGGAAAGAAAAATAAATTCCCACTGCCAGTCTCGAACCCAGGATCTTCATAACATTAGTCTGTATGACCTACCAGTAAGCCATGACTACCTTACAAGAACACACTGCTAGAATAAATATAACATGTAATAGTAGGAATCAATATAAAGGCAATATAGGAGGTGTACTATCCAAAGCATGTCAGGCAGAGTTTTAATGGCCAAATTACTGGATTCCCATACTAGTTCAGTGTTAACAGAAACAGCCCTGCTACTTGTTAGCTTGTACATAATAAAGTAAGGTAATGTATATATATGAAGGTATGTATATCTACACATACATATATATAAATATATATTAATACATATGAAATATAGTTGTAGGTGTCAGTATCCATACACACTCACTACAGGAAACAGTGAAGATAAATGCAGCAACCAGAATCTGCAACACAGCCTGGCTCCTGTGAGACCTACTAACCCCTTTAACTGCTTAAAGGTGCCTCCAGCACTTTGATTGATAGGCCCTATACTCAAGTCAAAAGCAGAATATAAGCATACTAGTAGGCCCTACCACAAGACCATTGTAACACTGGTCTGTATGACCTACCACTAAGCCATGACTCCCATACAGGAATATAGTGCTAAATAAGTGGAACATGTAATAGTAGGAATGAAGATAAAGGCAATATAGTATGTCTACTACCCAAAGCATGTCAGGCAGACTTTTATAGTCCCAATTACTGGATTCCCATACTAGTGTAGTGTTAACAGAAACAGCCCTGCTAATTGTTAGCTTGTACCCAATAATGTCAGCTAATGTACATATATGAAAGTATGTATATGTACACAGATATATATATATTTATATAGCAATACATATGACATATAGTTGTAGGTGTCAGTATGCATACACACTCACTACAGGGAACAGGCAAGAGAAAGGCAGCAACCTGAATCTACAACACAGCATGAAGCATGGGAGATGTACTAACCAAGCCATCACATGGACCTATGCAGATACCTACAAAAGCATCGAGTACCCACACTACACTCATGCAATACATTCATTGCACAAAACCTACAGAGAAAGAGAGAGAGACAGAGAGAGAAATAAAACAAATATAAGGACAGCCAGCAGCAAAAGCAGCAGCAAACAGCAAGCAGCAAGCAGCAAGGAGCAAGCAGCAAGCAGCACCACTGGCACAGCAACAGCTGCCACAAACACAGGTAATGCAAAGTAGCAGGTTAATCCTGTGTATACTCTGACACCTCCAAATGTATCATAGTTCACTATCTATAGGTATGTCCATGAGATAGGTTGTGTGTACATAGTCCTGAAATATAAATATATGTAATATTGCTGTACATGTTGCCCATACTTAACACTTCCATAGCTTAGAACACAAGGCCAGTTGTGCATATGATGCAGTAGTTCCCAGGGTCAGTAGAGGTTCCTCCTCATTGGTGTGGGACCACTGTGTATGTATGGCACTGTTCAGGTACATATCCTGTAGTATGGCCAGGGATTAATATCAGTCTGTCATGTGGTGCTATGTCCTCCAGGGGTGAATGTAGCACACATCCAGGGATACCATTTCGTAACAGTGATGCTATGTGTTCTGCAATGATGAGGGTGGCTCTCACCTGGACATGTGAGAGGATAGGGAGGTTACAGTCATCTGGGATAACTAATACCACATGTGTAGGAGAATGGGGGTACCTGCACCTAAACTGTCTGCAACAATGTTGCCAATATCTGTGCATTTGGTGAATGTGAAGCATCTTAACACTGCTGACCACAGATGCCTTGCCGTCATGTGAATCTGCCCTGTGCTGCAGTAGCCTCCTACTATTGTTATACAATATGCCTGTATCTGTAGTCCACTGGACAGGATTAATAAGTGGTGTGCAGTTGTTCTGGGTTAGATATGTGTGTGCACAGTACATGCAGTATGTGGGATGTCTGTGGTAAGCATATGCAAAGGTGCCGGCGGTGTGTGTTGTGGCTTCCACTGGCCCAATGGGCTGCATGGATAGCATCACTGTCATAACTAGTGAATAACTGTGTAATTACATGCATACATAGCAAGGTAGTGTACTGTGCATGTGGTGTTGTTCGGATATGTATATCCAGGCTGAGTAATGTGTGTCCACATCACAGGGTTGGATGGCAACACGCATCCAGTATGTAGGGATGAACACCCAGAATGTGTCAGACGTGTCGCCTGTGCAGAAGTATCCGGCCATTACCTGTGCATCCCCCACAACACACACACATGCAACATATGGCAGAAGTACTATAGCAGTACACACATGTTCATAGGTTCATACTAGGCTATTTGCCCTAGGGCATTGGTAAGCCTAGTAGAATGTGTTTGTCTTTCGCCACCCAATTACAAGTTATGCTGCTATGCCCTTGTCCGACGTTAGTATACTGTGCCTCTGTCTAACAGTGACATAGAAGTGATACCTGGGGTACAACTATGATCTCCATCCACTCATCCAGATTCCTATGGAAGAGAGTCAATGAGGGACTCTGCCTAACCTGTAGTGTGAGCTCAATACAGAGTGAAGGGTGCCTCTCAGTTAGGAATATGCCCCTCCAGCATGTCCATGTATGTCAGTGCTGAGGTCCAGCTCTCCTGAGCATGTGGCTGTATGGGACTCTGATTGCCTGAGGTGCAGCATGTTCATTACTGCTGGGTAGGACATGGCTGTATATGGCATGCACAGATTGCCTCTGACCAGGCAGTATGCCACTGAGTCCAGCTGGATGTACTTTACCTGGGCAGCATATGACATCTGTGTGAGCCAGTGCATCCCCTTGATGAGGTACTGTTGTCCTGTACCAGTTGCTGTAGGTGTCTGGTTAGGTACATCCCAAAAGGTGCATTGTACGCAATTATAGGCCTGATGATGGATGAGTAAAGAGGCACAATGACCTCCCCTGCCATACATGTGAATCCCTCATGATTAGCTGGGCTATATAACATGTCTTTCAATCCACGTTGGCCATGTGGTTGACAAATGACAGACCGCTACCATGTTTCTTCCCCAGGTCCCCAATTACGTCTTCTGTACTCAATGGCCTAACACCTATGTTGTACTTTGCCACCAATGTGGAGGCGTGGGAATCTGCATTGAATACTGATACTCCCCCTCCCTTGTTCAAGTGTCGGGGCCGACAAGAATGGTAACAGCTATAACTTGGTAGTACTGGTGTGCTCCTGTGAAACCTGAAACAGGTTCATGTTACTGCACAGATATCGATGTCCAGAATGCTAAGTAGGGTTTTGAGTGCGTGCATCCTGAGGTCTAGACTTCCGGTGTTGAGTAGTATCCCTCTTACTTCCTCATCCTTTGTGATACAAATGGATGTGGGTATGCCTTATGAGCCTTGCCCAATACAGACACTATGGGTGTAGCAAGAGGCTCTGCCAAATTCCAATAGGACAGGGGTGACAGGTGCAAGCTGGCCCTAGCAAAGCATACCACCCCAAGATGGCAGGCATTGGCACACCTGTGAATGACACCAGTATGTCAGTCAATTGATGGAAGGGATCATCGTGCCTTGATATTGTGGCATTGTTCTTGTGAGGGTAGGGTGCTACTCAAGGTCAGGGTCAAACTGTCTTGGGCTACGTGCTCAGAGAGCTCTGTACTGTCTCATGTCATGTAGTCCAGGGAGGTATGTGTCAGGTCATTCACACCAGCATGGACATTGACTGAGTCATACCTGTACTTGCCTTGGGGTTACCTGAGTGTTTGTGTTATGTGGCAGGTCATAGTGCCCGACAGGCCGCACACCATTACCCTCACCTCGCTAAGCCTGGTGAATGTGATGTTAGTGTGCCTGATGATAGAGGCACCTAGTAAAGGTGTATGAGGTGTGTTGTGTACTGTTAATGGCTGTGAGTGTTCAGCACATTGGCTTTGTGTGATATGTGTTGCACGTGTATGTTTCCATGGTAGTGGTTGCCTGAGTGTCTACTTAGAAGGTCTCTGCTGCGTAGGCAGACCTGTAGTCCGAGCCTACAAGTATGTTCATGTGTGATCATGTGTTAGTTCTGCTGTTGTGGTAGGTCTATGTGAGACTGGAAGTGTAGTGAGTGTGGTTTCCCTCGCCACCTGACTGGTTATGGCGGTATTGTGTAGACAGAGCCTAGCCTCCAGTTTGGTATATGGTTGCATCACTCACATGAGTTTGAATTTGTTGTTAGGAGGAGGGGGTTGTTTGTGTACATTCAGCTGTTCTAACATTGTCTCTGGAGTACCACACTCACCAGCTGGACTGGGGAGGGAACTGACAACTGACCTCTGGACATGCTAGAATACTATTGTGAATTCCGTAATAATTGAAAACAAGGTCCAGTGGGGAGTGAGGGTGTATTGATATTACCTACAACTGCTGACTGATATAAAAGCGTCAGTGAGCAAGTGCCAGGTAACCTAAGTGCAATGTGTCACAATTAAGGAAATGCAACAATGACAAGCAGTCACTTGCTGTCATGTGTAACATGGAAGTACGTACAGTAAGCAATGCAGATATCAGTAGTGAGTCACAGACGTGTTGAGAAGCTGTGTATTATGTGGAAGTAGCATACCAGTGAAATAACAAGCTAACAAATAACAAGCATATAAACAAAGGTAGATACAGGAGGCCTGGATGTAGTGTTTGCTACAGCAAACAAGGTGTAGCAATGTCAGTAAGTTACAGCTCAGATATGCAGGCACTATAAACCTGAAACCAGATGTCCCCAGCTATGAATGGCAGAGTACAGCCTATTGTCACACACGAGTGCAGATCACAAACCTTGTTAATGTTAAATAACTGGCCTGAAGGCCAACTGCCTATACCAGAACTAATACACTTGTACACTGGGCCCTCAATCAGCAGTTCCCAACTTCAATGGATGAAAGATATGTGTCCTGCCACCACAGCGCTTGCCACAAACCTCCCTAATGTAAAACAACTGGCCTGAAGGCCAAGTGCTTAGTCAAAATGACTTAGAATGATAGCTACACTGTAATCAAGTTACAACCAAGCAGTAATAAGTACAATTTAATACTCCCTGTATAGAATGCGTACCATGTATTGCTGAGATACTATGCTGATAACCTGTTTGTGTACCTTTCCAGATCGACATGGCTCCAAAAAGGAGCCCAGCATATTCTGCTGCAGAAGATGGCGTGATTCACCAGAGCCCGGTGCGTGACTATGCCATCCTGTTCTCATGCACCACCCAGAATCAGCAGGAGAGGTCTGCACTGTGGCAAAAAGTACAGTTTTGTACCTACCATAAATGTAGATGTTCGAAGATCCACATTGCTGCAGTCATAACCTGTGGGTAGTCCGCTGTCCTCGGTCGGCCCGAATACCAAAGTACTAGGCTGGTGTCGGTCATGGGCGCTCAGATCTGACGTCAGTGCATCCCGGTATTAAAGCGCATGACCGACGTCATATCCTCAGTCTTTTCTTGCCCCAGATGTCAGAAGGCCCAAAAAGAAAGGCCACAGCCTAAAATAGAAAAAACCTCCAAAACCCATGTACAAACAATATCTACAACCTAAACAAACAAACACTCCAAACTACAGAGGGGAAGGAGGGAGGGTAAATTAGACTGCAGCAATGTGGATCTTTGAACATCTACATTTATGGTAGGTACAAAACTGTACTATGTTCTTCATCTCACATTGCTGCAGTCATAACCTGTGGGTAGAATCCCAAAGCAAAAGTAAAGGGAGGTTGGCCAAATCATAAAGCATTGGGGGCTGCTAATAAGCCCTGCAAGACTGCAGTGGCAAACCAAGCCCTAGATTTGGAATAAAGAGGGAGATGGTAATGTTTAGAAAAAGTGTGCACTGAACTCCAAGTAGCTGCTTCCAAAATATCTTTGGTAGCTACTCCCTCAAAAAGCCGTAGAAGAGGCAGTAGGCCTAGTGGTATGAGGTCTGCTTCCAACCGAACCTTCCTTACCACGATGAGAACAGCAAAAGGAAAAACAATGACCAATCCACTTAGAAATAGTTTGTTTAGAAATAGGTTTCCCCTGAGAGCTCAAAGCAAAAGAAACAAATAACTGTTGAGACTGTCTGAAACTTTTAGTCCTGCTCAAATAATAACGCAACTGCCTGTGAATATCCAAAGTGTGCAAAATTTTCTCCCCTTTATTTTGGGGATCAGCATAAAAAGTAGGCAAATGAATAGATTGGTTCAGGGCCACATTTGAAACCACTTTAGGCATAAAAGTAGGGTTAGTACGCAGAGATACCCTATCCTTATGAAAAGTCAGGAAGGGCTCAACTGCCATGAGAGCCTGTAATTCAGAAACCCGTCTAGCAGACGTAATGGCCAACAAAAAAGCAGTCTTCCAAGACAAAAACTTTAACTCAGACGTAGCTGCAGGTTCAAAAGGAGGCAAAGTAAGTTTTTCCAACACAAAATTGAGATCCCAGGAAGGAGTAGGAGCTCTACGTGGGGGTCTTATGTTCTTTGCCCCTCTAAGGAATTGTTTAAACAAAGGATGAGAGAATAATGGTGGGTCACAGTCATAGTGAGCAGAAATGGCTGCAGCATGAACTTTTACAGAGGAGAAAGACAAACCTTTGTCTAATAATTCTGTAAGATATTGAAGAGAAACACTCAAATTAGGCCTGGAAACATCAAAACTCTTTGCTGTGCTCCAAATAAAAAATCTCCTCCATTTATCAGCATAAACTTTCCTTGTACTAGGCCTTCTGGCCTCCAAAATAACATTCAAAACTTGTTGAGGAAGCTTCGACCCTCCAGGTTCTAGAACAGAATATGCCAGGCTGTTAGATGCAGGGACTGAATCCTGACATTGAGGAAATGATTGCCCGCCTGGGACAAAAGGTGTGGTATTGAAGGCAAAGGCCAAGGAGGCTCCCGTACTAAACTCCTCAGCAGAGGGTACCAGTGCTGTCGAGGCCAATCTGGAGCTATTAGAATCATGGAGGGCATGTCTTGTCTGACCTTCAAGAACACCTTGGGAAGGAGAGGCAGAGGAGGAAAGGCATAGACGTGAAGATTGCTCCAACTGAATGATAGAGCATCCACTTTCCAAGCTGTGGGATGAAACATCTTTGTGCAAAACTTTGGCAACTGGAAATTTAGTGGAGAAGCGAACAGATCTATGTCTGGAGTCCCCCATATCACTGTCAACTGTCTAAATACATGAGGATCCAACTTCCACTCGTGGGGATCCACCATCTGTCTGCTCAAAACATCTGCTAAGGAGTTCTGTGCTCCTGGCAGAAACCTTGCCTGAAGAGTGAGGTGCATACTGAGAGCAGTCTCCCACAGAATCATAGCTTGTCTGCAAAGAGGGTACGAATGGGTTCCCCCTTGCTTGTTGATGTACCACATGACAGTTGTGTTGTCTGTTTGAATCAACACTTGTCCCGGGTGAAGTAAATCCTTGAAAGCCATCAATGCAAATTGGACTGCTAACATCTCCTTCAAGTTGATATGTAAATGTTGAAGTCTGGCAGGCCACGTGTCTTGAACCCACTTTCCATTGAGGTGTGCTCCCCAAGCCTTGTCCGAGGCATCTGTCATTAAGATCTGACTCGCCTCTGGTCGGGTCACAGAGTCCCTTGTTTAGGTGACATTCCTGAGCCCACCACCAAAATTCCTTTTGAATGAAAGGTATTATTTGAATGACAGTGTCCAGATCGTGGCAGTGCTGTGTCCATACATTTTTGAGATACCATTGTAGCTTCCTCATATGCAGTTTGGCATTGGGAAGCACCAGAATACAAGATGCCATGAACCCCAAGGCTTGAAGGACTGTCCTTGCAGTCAGCCTGGACCATAGAGACAATTGCTGGAAGTAAAGTGTAAGGTTTCTTTGCTTGTCCGGGGTCAAAAAAGCCATCTGGGAAGCTGTATTCAGTCTCACACCCAGAAAGCACATTTCCTGAGAGGGTACTAGACTGGACTTTGTTTCGTTCACAGAATACCCTAGGCACCTTAACACTGCCATAACATACTGTAGATGGTGAAGAAGCTTGTTTTCGTCTTGAGCAAGAATCAGGCAATCGTCCAAATAAGGATAAATTTGTATTCCTCTTAGCCTTAAGAAGGCTATCACCGGGGCCAGAACCTTTGTGAACACCCTGGGCGCAGTAGATAAGCCAAAGGGCAATGCAGAGAACTGATAATGTAAAGTCCCAGCCCGAAAATGCAGGAATCTCCTGCAACTGGGTCTGATAGGAACATGAAGATAAGCCTCTTTGAGATCCAGAGTTACCATCCAGTGGTCTTTGCCCAACAGAGGCAGAAGTTGTTGCAACGTCAACATTTTGAATTTTGGGATGTCCAGGTATGTGTTGAGGATAGATAAATCCAAAATTGGTCTCCAAGTGTTTCCTTTCTTTGGTACAAGAAACAGGCGAGAATAAAATCCTAGGCCCACTTCTGACATAGGGACCTGCTGTATAGCCCCCATTTGAAGAAGTAAAGAAATCTGTTTGTGAGCCTCTACTCTTTGCTGAGGAGGAACGTCTGGCATGCATTTGAAAGGAGGCAATGTGTGGAAATAAAACTTGTAGCCTCGGTTTATAATGTCCAGTACCCATTTGTCCTGGGTGACTAAAAGCCAGTTTTGCTTGAAAAGTGCTAACTTTCCTCCCAAAGGAGCTGCCAGACAGGAGGGATCTGGCAGCTGAAGATGCAGGTCATTGGGCCTGTTTACGAAAGGACTGGCCCCTGCCCTCAGTTGTAGATGGTGCAGGGGAACTCCACGTTCTAGGCCTGAAAGAACCCTGAGCTCTGCCCCTACCACGTCTAGATCTGCCCCTAGACTGTAAATCAGAAGAAGGGTAAGCCCATCCCTTAGTAGGCCAATTTCTGCTAAACTTAGGGGGCTGCACCTGCAAAAAATCTTTAACAGTCTGCATAGATTTAGCATTGTCTTCCATTTTCTTTAAGACAGACTCCACAGGAGGACCAAACAAAACTTCAGACTGTAAAGGAGCATCCAAAATTCTAGCTTTAACATGCTCTAACAAACTCTGATCCTTAAGCCAGGCGTGCCTGCGAATAACTGATCCAGTGGCAGCCACCCTGGAAGAAGCCTGTAAAGCATCGAAACCACACTGCAAGGAATGCTTACCCACCTGATCAGAGGCATGAACCAACTCCTGTAATTCCTTACACTCTATGCCCTCTGCTAAAGCATCTACCTTAGATTTTAATTGAGTAAGGAGAAAATTCTGGTACTTTAACATATGAAACTGGCAATTCAAAGCCCTCATTGCTAGAGTGGAAGAGGTGTACACTTTTTTACCCCACCTATCCAAAGCTCTAGATTCTTTATCCATAGGAACTGGATTCTTTACAACAGAAGCCCTGACACCCTTAGGTCCCTGACTAATAGTTTCTGGGTCAGCCCTTGGGCTCTTATACAGATATTTATGAGCCTCAGGCACCCTGTAATACCTATCAGGTTTAACTGGCGCAGGAGGCAAAGAGTCTGGGTTAAGGGAAGCCTCAGAGAAAACATCCTGAACAACATCCAAAACAGGAGGTATAGCTAAGGGCCGATGTTGAGGCAAAAACAAAAATTCCCTAAGCCTCTTTCGGGAATCCGAGAAATCCTGACCTTCCCATTTAAAATGCTCCCTCATAGAATGCAAGGTTTCTGAGAAGGAAAAATCCTCTGGAGGAGAAGCAAAAGGACTGGAATCCTCTGCGTCCGAATCTGAATAAGGAGGAAAATCCTGAGTGTCATCAGCCGAAGACTCTGAGTAATCCGAAGCCTGTTCCAAACTTTCCACTTCTGGCCCCACCCTAGGCCTCTTATCTGGAGGGGGCATAAAACCCCTGATTAAGGAAATTAAATCTTCTACCATTTTAAGCATGTGTTTCTTAGGCACAGAGCCTGCAGAACTAGGACTGACACCTGAGGAGGGCAAACCAGGCCTGCCCTTAGAAGGTACCTTAGAGACTGAAGGAGAAGGCCTAACCACCTTAGGCAAAGAAGGGAGTACAGCAACCTGAGAGGCCCCTTCAGCCTGACCTGACTCCTGTGAGGCCACATCTTGCAAAATTAATGTCTCCCCCTGAGACTCAGCTGAAACCTCGGCTGGATCTACAGATTCCAGCGTAGTTTCTAAGAACCGGCGTCCGAACGGACGACTCATCCTGCTTGGACCTTAACGACTTATCCTTGCGCTTCTTAGCAGAAGCGGGCGTCGGAGGATCCGACGGCATATTGTAATTACACCGCTTCCCAAAGACAAGCCTAGCGCAATCTAACCTACGTTTAATGGTGCGCTTATTAAACCTAGCACAGCGACACCGACTACGTGCTCAGGCCCCAAACAAGGAATACAAAGAGTGGTAATCCCTATGCGGTATTTGTTTCACAAGAAATACAATTATTCACTTTTTCTGACATCCGAATTAACTGAGGCAAGAAAAACAAAAATATTCTAACGGGTACTTAGCCCAACTTGGTTTCGGTCTGAAACTCGAATACGAAAATTTCAGAATGCCGAGCGGCACTTGCAAACGCTGCTTCTGCTTCGGACCATGCGGCAAAAAAGACTGAGGATATGACGTCGGTCATGCGCTTTAATACCGGGACGCACTGACGTCAGATCTGAGTGCCCATGACCGACGCCAGCCTAATACTTTGGTATTCAGGCCGACCGAGGACAGCGGACTACCCACAGGTTATGACTGCAGCAATGTGAGATGAAGAACATCCTACTTAGCAGGATAAATGATGTTGGCATGCATAATAGGACATATGAGCAGGTGAGACATCACTGCAGTGATTTGATTAGAAATGTCTGCCAGCGTGCTGCAGATATCCGCAGGCAACATGTTGCCACAGGAGGGGGGGTGGACACACATCCCCCCTCACCAGACAGGAGGGGCTACTGCTAAGTGTTGTGGATCCAGCCCCAGAACAACAACAGCAGTCATGCATCATGATGGAGGTTGGATCCACACAGCAGCAAGACACCGAGCGTGCAGGTAAGATGCCATATTTATTTATTGTTATTACTGTTACATTTGTTGACCAAGATAGTCTAGCTGGATATATGTCCACTTTCAGTAGAGGCCTGGGGAGAAAAGCTCCACACATAACATAATAAAGGCAGACAGACAAGTTGTTAATACAGACAGCCAACAGAATAGAAATATACACCAGCCTGTTAATTAAATCAACATACATTTAAAAAAACTCAAACAGTTTAGAGTCATACACAATGTACTGTCGGTTTCAAAGCAATTCTACCTAAAGCATAACGGTTATGCAATAAGGCAAGAGCCATATAGATAATACTTAGGACTCAGAAGGGTAGAGAAGTAGAAGGAGTATGAAAGATAAAATAATAGGGAAGAGGCAGGGGTCAAGAAGGGAAGTGAGGAAAAGAAGGAAGACAGTCAAGAGGAGGTGGGAGGGATGGGAGAAGTAGGTCAGAGCATAGAAGGACATCAATGTGAAAGAAACAGGGTAGAAGCTAGTTTCTATGCACAATGAGGGGCTTAAAGGTAAAGAGAGGGTGGGGAGAGGGACATTAGCCTGGAGTCCAACAAGAACAAAGCCAGTGGTTCTGGAAGTACAGTTTGAGTTGTCGTCTGAAGAGAGGTAAGGGTGAGATTAGAGTTAACTCCTGGTATGTACATATGACCGTTCTGTACACTGTTACTTCATGCACGCATAAGGTGTGCATGTGGTATGTATATGTCATCATGATATGTAATTGTGCATGTGTGATACAGACATTATGAGCAGCTGATGTGTATAAGGGAACTAGTGTACTACTGTACTGTATCATGTGCAAAACAAATGGCACACTTGTGCCCACTGACATTACTCTCTTCACACTTCCAGGTCCCTCCCATCTAGCAACGAGGCAGGCCATACATGCTGGTGAGTGTTCTTAACATTACCTGATAAACAATTTATAATACTAGTAAGAGTAGTGTAACGCTGTAGTAGACATGCTGGTGAGTGTGTTAATAATAACTGTAATACCAGTTGTACTAAATTAAGAGTAGTGTAACACGGTACTGATGTGTGTGTTTACTGTGGGGTGTGCATGTGTGCGAGTGTGCCTGTGCCCATGTGTGCATGTGTGTTAGTGTCCATGAGTGCATGTGTCCATTTCTGAATGTGTGCATTAGTATTGAAGTGCATCTCTGTCAAATATGTGTTGGGACTGTAATCTGTGTTCCCTGTTTTCCTCCCGTAGGTTCTGGTGCTGCTCTGGTGACCTGCAGCAGGGAACCTGAATCTTGTGCCCCAGGTACTGATGATGATGAAATGTCTGTAATGATGCAGGAAGGTGCGTCTGGGTCTACCATTGGTCAGCCAATTGACAGTACACAGCTGTCAACCCCGTCAATGCGCACAGTCATCCTGCCGTTACATCCTTTGTCCCCATTGTCCCTAGGTGATGGACACTCTGCAGTGGGCATAGATCAGGGTAATGTGGTACCTGTGGTACATGCATCCCCACAAGGCAGCCATGAGCAGGGTCCTCCAATGGTACCACACAGACAGTCGCCCATGGGTTCTCGTGGGGGCATCCATGGCCGTACTGCCTCTGGCCGACATGCCCAAGGAGGTATGTCAACCTCCACTATGTTCAGAACTGTCATGCAGGCACAGGCACATATGGAAAGGTACACCAGACAGGGTCTGAGGGAGCTGAGAGCATGTCGCACAGCCATGACAGACGGCATGCGTGACGTTGCGAATGCTATCCGTAACCTCACAGATGTCACTGACAGACGTTGTGGGGGCATAGAACAGCTGCTCCACAACCAGATGTCCATGGGCCAGGGTGATGGTGTGCACTTGTGACATCGACGTGGCCGTATGCCAACAACAGCACCAGCTGGCAGTGGCCACGGACGACAACAGGCTCACTCACACACCTCAAGTGCCAGCACCAGCCCCAGCAATGCTGGGTCTGTGCTGTCATCAGGACGCCCCAGGAGACCATGTGCACGTGGCTCTGGACAGTCCCAACAGGGAACTGTGTCCAGTCAGCACACCCCTGCTTCTGACAACAGTACCCAGTCTGGGTTAGTACCGGATACGGCCCATAGCACCCCTGCCAGGCACAGGTACCGTGTCCGTGCCCACAGACTCTGATCTGGATGACCTGACAGGTGCAGTCTGTGGCTGTCCACAAAACCCTGTACATGGCAGCCATTATGTGTGACTGTGTGCGTGCTTACACACATGCAGAAACCTAACACCTAGGGCAAACACATACACACACACACTGCACCAACACTGGTCCACCCTGTACTGCTGCCCCTCACAAACACACATACACACACATGTCAATTGGTGTCACCAGTGGCTGGCTTGGGCATACCTAACCCACACCCTGTGCATATGATGACACTGTGCCACCTCCTGCATACTACAACATTGGTGCAGGAAAAGGTATACACATTGCTGATGCACAGGGTGACCACATAGATGTGTATAAGTAGTAACATGTTTGTAACTGTTCAGTGTTCCAGTATGATTGTGTGTATATCCCAGCAGTCCTGCTGCAGTAACTGTATGAATGTCCTCAATTGTTATCTGCACCCATACTACTTACCAAAGTGTACCAGCTGCACACCATCACATGCTAACATTGACCATGGGAATGTGCATCATGTGCTGTTATGTAGATTCAGCTATATATATCTGTTCTGTCACACATGCATTTATACACACCCTGCTACCCACACACATGCACACGCTCACCTGCCATTCCCATAATTTATTACCCTACATGAGTAGCTGTCGATACATGACAGGTACACATTTGAGAAGTGCACTATGTTGTTTACTACTCACTTCCTCTTCTCTACCTGTACTCACAGGGTGCAGGCAACCTCATCAGTTCAAAGATGTAATGTGCATCAGGTACTGTGGTGCCCTGATTGCCACATCAAACATGTTTCCCATACGGAAATGCACACACAGACACTTCCCACATCCACACACTTGCCACATACAGGCTTCAAAACACTATCTAGGTATATTCTGGTACATGTGCGTGTTACAATAGCATGTAACACTATAGTGAGTACTGGCAGTTGTCTGTTGTCATGTTGTTTGTATAGAATGAAAGAAGTGTTTGATTATCCTACTTTGTTTTGTGGACATTACTTGAAAAAGTGTTACCTTACATGTGTTATTGGTGCCACCACCTTCTCTTTTGTAGTTTTGTTTGTATAGGGTGCTGTCAACATCACTGCTTGTTAAGGGTAATGAGCACCCTGCAGTGCATAGCCCCATGTAGCAAAAGCCACATCCCACCCCATCATTGTGCACACACACTAACCCCACCCACAGTAAAACACATACTTTCCATTTGCAAGATTCAAACCCATACCTAACTGTGTTATGTCAGTAGAAACAGACACATTAGCAGAGTGTGCTATATGCAGTAGTTGTAGAAATCCTTTCTAATGCTGTACTTAGAGGGTGCTGACATCATATGTGTGTAGGATGAGGGATGTGCACCCTGTAGTGTGTTCTCCCAGTTGGCAAAAGGCACTTATCCCTCCCAGCATAGTGCACACACATAAACCCCACTCATACTAACACACATACATTCCCTTTGCAGGATTCAAACCCCTACCTAACTATGTTATGACATGGGAGAAAGATGCATTAGCAGAGCGCGCTATGCAAATTACTGGAGGACTTTAATACAGGTAATATAGTTATAGAGTCCTGACATCATCAGTGTTTCAAAAGGGGGATCTGCATCCTGTACTGTACTGTCACAGCTGCTAATAGGGGCATTTCCCACACACATCGATGTGTTCGAGGTTTGCATATGTGGTGGATCCAGTACTCCAGTGTGATTTGTATATGGTTTGATTGCAACAATGAGGGATATACTCCCAGTGGTGAGCATTTGGTACTCATGTTTGTGATGATCAGGTCTAGTATATCTGCTCCTCTTGTGGGAAGGTTGGTTACCTGTTCCATAGCTGAAGAATGTCTGATCTATGTGAACCCTAGAGCTTGGGTATTGTGGCTTGTGTAATGTTCGCAGTCTATGTTTGGGTATCGATGTCACCCAGTATGATGGTGTTTGCAGAGAAATCTATACTCTCCTGTGTCAGCATGAAGGCTGTGTGGGAGTCCTGAGTTTGAGAGGGTGCTGTAAGAGCTCCTCTGTGTCTCTTTCCATGTGATCCAGGGGAGTGCGTCTCAGGTTGTTTGCACCAGCATGGACAATGACTGCCTCATAGTTGTACCTGCTGTGGAGTGACCTGTGTGCCTGTGTTATGTGGCACATTCTATCACCCGACAGGTAGCTAAATGTGACCCTCACCTTGCTCTGTCTGGGGGGCGGCACGTCTGTCAACAGCTCATGTCAAGCAAGTTCACACCCCTCATAAATGATGTGGAAACCTTCAAAGGCCCCAGGCCTGTTGGAAATATGGACCAGACTGCAGATACCTGTATAAAGGCATTCTATGGACACATTCAGGAATGCATGGATCATGACACCACATATGAAAGCATGACCCAATTCTCCAAAGGCAGATGTCCTGGGTGCCGGACACCAGCCATAAACACACTATACAATAGAAGGATGACGCCACCACATTACAACAACCTCCCAAAATGTGAAGGCACCACAGATGGTTATTGGAAGACAACTACAGGCACCCATACAATTGTCTAAGGCCATCTTTGAGAGAAGATTCTACAAGCCACTGAGGATAATCACAAGGCTGTCTGTAGTTATGTTAGGAACCCGGGTGGTACTACCCAGACATGCTCAGAGGTAATCCAAGATGTCACACAAATACAAAACACACAGACATTGCCATCATCCTAGTGGACAGGTTCACTGCTGCCTCCCCCCCCACCACACCGAAAGGGCAAATATGTCTTGCGGCAGAGTGCCGCCCCCCCCTGACATCACAGATGCTCAGGTAAGAGATGCCCTTCCCAAAGCAATAAACACTGCATCAATGGGACCAGACAGTGTCTCAGGATGTGTCCTACATGAACCACAAGAAGAGCTACACCCAGACATAACACCACTGTTCAATCCCGGACTTACTACACGTTATGTGGCCAGAGAGTGGCGTACAGCAACAGTGGTCCCTCTACATTCAGGTGGTGCCTTCACGGATCCTGGACACTATTCGCCCCATATGTCTGACTAGCTTTGTCTGCAAAGCTATGGCAAGGATCAACATGAACCTCACATATCTAGATAATGTGTACCTACAGACATGTCACCATACACAGTTTGGCTTTGTTGATGGCAGATCCTGCCTCTCAAACCTGTTTGATTTCTTTGTAACAGTCACCAAGGCCACTGTCAAGGGGAAGGAAGGAGGTCTACACAGCCTACCTGGACCTTGCATAAGCCTTTGATACAATACCCCACTTGTGCATTATAGGGAAGCTCACCAGTGTACATATTAACCCCTATGTCACTATGCACACTGGCTCAAGGGCAGAACACACATGGCTAGACTTGCTGGAGCCATGTCAGCCTCCAACCTGGTACAAGTGGTGTCCCACAAGGCTCAGCCCTGGGAGCTGTCATGTTCATCATATATTTACCATAGGTACAGCCCAACATGGAAGTACTGTGGCTGAGCAAGTCGCAGGGGACTGCAAACCCTACTTGGTGGCATACTGCCTCTTCATAGGCAATCTGTGCCTGACATATAAAGCCATGTCAAACCCTCACTTAATGGCCATGCTGCACCTCAGAATATCCAGATCCCATCAGCATACATGCTGGAACGACTTGAACCTCAGGAGTGATATGCATAGGACATGCTGGAGGGGCACATTCACAACTCTGGAGGCTCCCTTCATTCTTGAATATTATCCCAATAGAGGTTAGGCAGACTGACTCAGTGACTGTCTTCAAGAGTGATATTAATGACTGGATGTGACTTTGTAGGGTTACCCTGGGTATCACTTATGTGTCACTGTGAGACAGAGGCACAGTATACTAACCTGGGAAAAGGGCATAGCAAGACAGATTTACAATGCATGTTGAAAGCCACACACATTCTGCATAGGGGGATACATGCCCTGGGCAGACATCCCTGTATGAACCTATGGACCTATGTATCTTGTTCACCATTGGCCCTATGTGCTGTTACTCACCAATGCAATCTCAATACTATGGTATCATGTGCAATGGTCAGTTGTCAGTCACCTCTATGGTACAGTTGTGGGATATGTGTGTCATGTAGTATTGTCACAGCTGCCACATGTACACAGTCAACCCTATCCCCTGCCCATGGATGTACAACACATGTATGAGATGGAAACACATGGCCGAACTGTGGACTAAGCACTCTGAACCCAGTACTGGCATAACCTGTCTGGTGGCATGAAATACTACAGTGACAGCAATACCAATCTGATGGGGACCTACACGGACAGCAATACAAGCATGGAAACACACCAGGTCAGTTGTGGAGCCTAAGGATAGCATCCTGCATGACTGGCAGTCATCTCTGCAGCTGGCACACAGGCATACATTAGGCCTGCACACAGCACTCATAACACATAGCACACAAATCCTGTGTGTCAAACAAGCACAGTCTGTACAGCTATACAACACTACTGCCGCAGTTGTGTTAGGTACCCTTATTGTCCAGTACAGTGAGAACATGCTCACCAGGCTGGACAATGTGTAGGTCACAGTGATATGCTCATGGAGCACTGTGGTCCACCACATAACACAAACATACAGGTCAGTCAGATGCATGGACACATATGACTCAGTCATTGTCCATGCCACTACAGCTGATGTGGGATGTCCCTCACTGGGATACATGATAGGGAACATGGAAGGGATCACTGAGCAAGTGACACAGGCTGGTAGACCCCTGACCTTGGTTGGCATCAGACCCTCACCAAGGATTCTGACATATTACTGAATGCTAATGAATTAGTGTAGCTACGACACCCTGGCTGAATGGTTCTTAGCATGCTGTCACTGCATTGCTGTGGAGTAACGTCTTACCACTCCCACAACAGGTGAAAACATGCAGCACCTGTACATCAGCAACATGTAGACTATATGCCCCAGACCAGGTGTGTATCCCTCACTACTAGGCTGATAGCATCTACATCTCACACTGTATATACACATCCCACATGCAGCACCTGCACAGAAGACCACAGTCATAATGTTACCCTGTGCAAATACCATGTATTCACATGTGTCAGGCATCACACATGGTAACTATTGAAGGTCACAGGTACATATGTGTATTTGGCACACACATACATCATGTGTGCATTGCCATAACTGGTTTCATCAATGTCATGCATTATTGTGAGGGACAACCCGCACACATGGGCATTCTGTGTGGGCAAAACACACGTGGCATGTCTGTACTCAAAAGCCATACATAATTGTGATATCGTTTAGAAAGGGGTATGTGCATCCTGTAGTGTGTTTTCCCAGTTGCCAAAAGGGGGATTTCAGTCATACATACTTACCCCCCCCCCGCGTAAACCCCTATCTAACTATGTTATGACACTAGAGACGGATGCATTAGCACAGCGCGCTATTCGCATTACTGGGAGATTTCCTTTCCCCTGATATACTTATAGGGTGCTGACATCATCAGAGTTTAGAAAGTGGAATGAGCATCCTGTGGTGTTTTCCCAGTTGCCAAAAGGGATGTCCTTTTCATACACACTTACCCCCCTTCGCACACACTTGCCACTTGCTGGATTCAAACCCCTACCTAACTATGTTATGACACTAGAGACGGATGTATTAGCACAGCACGCTATTCGCATTACTGGGAGGTTTCTTTTCCCCTGATATACTTATAGGGTGCTGACATCATCAGAGTTTAGAAAGTGGAATGAGCATCCTGTGGTGTGTTTTCCCAGTTGCCAAAAGGGATGTCCTTTACATACACACTTACACACACACTTACCCCCTTCACACACACTTGCTGGATTCAAACCCCTACCTAACTATGTTATGACACTAGAGACAGGCGCATTAGCACAGCGCGCTATTTGCATTACTGGGAGGTTTCCTTTCCCCTGATATACTTATAGGGTGCTGACATCATCAGAGTTTAGAAAGTGGAATGAGCATCCTGTGGTGTGTTTTCTCAGTTGCCAAAAGGGATGTTCTTTTCATACACACTTACCCCCCCTTCACACACACACTTGCCGGATTCAAACCCCTACCTAACTATGTTATGACACTAGAGACGGACGCATTAGCACAGCACGCTATTCGCATTACTGGGAGGTTTCCTTTCCCCTGATATACTTATACGGTGCTGACATCATCAGAGTTTAGAAAGTGGAATGAGCATCCTGTGGTGTATTTTCCCAGTTGCCAAAAGGGATGTCCTTTTCATTTACACTTACACACACACTTACCCCCCTTCACACACACTTGCTACTTGCTGGATCCAAACCCCTATCTAACTATGTTATGACACTAGAGACGGATGCATTAGCACAGCGCGCTATTCGCATTACTGGGAGATTTCCTTTCCCCTGATATACTTATAGGGTGCTGACATCATCAGAGTTTAGAAAGTGGAATGAGCATCCTGTGGTGTTTTCCCAGTTGCCAAAAGGGATGTCCTTTTCATACACACTTACTCCTCCCCTTCGCACACACTTGCCACTTGCTGGATTCAAACTCCTACCTAACTATGTTATGACACTAGAGACGGATGCATTAGCACAGTGCGCTATTCGCATTACTGGGAGATTGTCTTTCCATTGATATACTTATAGGGTGCTGACATCATCAGAGTTTAGAAAGTGGAATGAGCATCCTGTGGTGTTTTCCCAGTTTCCAAAAGGGATGTCCTTTCATACACACTTACACACACACTTACCCCCTTCACACACACTTGCTGGATTCAAACCCCTACCTAACTATGTTATGACACTAGAGACAGGCGCATTAGCACAGCGCGCTATTCGCATTACTGGGAGGTTTCCTTTCCCCTGATATACTTATAGGGTGCTGACATCATCAGAGTTTAGAAAGTGGAATGAGCATCCTGTGGTGTGTTTTCTCAGTTGCCAAAAGGGATGTTCTTTACATACACACTTACACACACACTTACCCCCTTCACACACACTTGCTGGATTCAAACCCCTACCTAACTATGTTATGACACTAGAGACAGGCGCATTAGCACAGCGCGCTATTTGCATTACTGGGAGGTTTCCTTTCCCCTGATATACTTATAGGGTGCTGACATCATCAGAGTTTAGAAAGTGGAATGAGCATCCTGTGGTGTGTTTTCTCAGTTGCCAAAAGGGATGTTCTTTTCATACACACTTACCCCCCTTCACACACACACTTGCCGGATTCAAACCCCTACCTAACTATGTTATGACACTAGAGACGGACGCATTAGCACAGCACGCTATTCGCATTACTGGGAGGTTTCCTTTCCCCTGATATACTTATACGGTGCTGACATCATCAGAGTTTAGAAAGTGGAATGAGCATCCTGTGGTGTATTTTCCCAGTTGCCAAAAGGGATGTCCTTTTCATTTACACTTACACACACACTTACCCCCCTTCACACACACTTGCTACTTGCTGGATCCAAACCCCTATCTAACTATGTTATGACACTAGAGACGGATGCATTAGCACAGCGCGCTATTCGCATTACTGGGAGATTTCCTTTCCCCTGATATACTTATAGGGTGCTGACATCATCAGAGTTTAGAAAGTGGAATGAGCATCCTGTGGTGTTTTCCCAGTTGCCAAAAGGGATGTCCTTTTCATACACACTTACCCCCCTTCGCACACACTTGCCACTTGCTGGATTCAAACTCCTACCTAACTATGTTATGACACTAGAGACGGATGCATTAGCACAGTGCGCTATTCGCATTACTGGGAGGTTTCCTTTCCCCTGATATACTTATAGGGTGCTGACATCATCAGAGTTTAGAAAGTGGAATGAGCATCCTGTGGTGTGTTTTCCCAGTTGCCAAAAGGGATGTCCTTTCATACACACTTACACACACACTTACCCCCTTCACACACACTTGCTGGATTCAAACCCCTACCTAACTATGTTATGACACTAGAGACAGACGCATTAGCACAGCGCACTATTCGCATTACTGGGAGGTTTCCTTTCCCCTGATATACTTATAGGGTGCTGACATCATCAGAGATTAGAAAGTGGAATGAGCATCCTGTGGTGTATTTTCCCAGTTGCCAAAAGGGATGTTCCTTTTATACACACTTACTTATCCCCCTTCACACACACTTGCCACTTGCTGGATTCAAACCCCTACCTAACTATGTTATGACACTTGAGACGGACGCATTAGCAGAGCACGCTATTCGGATTACCGAGAGATTCCTTTTCTCCTGATATGCTTATAGGGTGCTTACATGATCAGTGTCTAGAAAGGGGAATGAGCATCCTCTGGTGTGTTTTCACAGTTGCTAGGAGTAACATTTGGACCAAGTGTGTGAGCATGCCCAGTTCAGC
Organism: Protopterus annectens; assembly: GCF_019279795.1. Classification (NCBI taxonomy): domain Eukaryota; kingdom Metazoa; phylum Chordata; order Ceratodontiformes; family Protopteridae; genus Protopterus; species Protopterus annectens. The sequence goes on along the minus strand of NC_056750.1, from coordinate 180,142,076 downwards.
CTTCCCATGGCATGTTGTGTGAAAGATGTCTCATTTATCTAAGTGTGTGAGCATGCCCAGTGTGGGCTTTCCATATGTTGAACTCTGCAGCCCATCACATTTGTGGATGAGTGTGACCTTCAACAAATACCTCCAGTTTATGGTTGTGTGTTCTGTGCCATGTTGTGTAGTTACTGTCCAAATGCTTTTGTGTGAACACAACAGGGAGTATACTGTGCCTGCAGGTTTTGCATGGGATTCTTTGCACACAATTGTCAACATCCGTTCATACTGACCTAACACTGTAGTACTGTATAGTGTAGTGGTTCAGTACTTTCACCGTGGTGGTCAGTATCCTGGGCTTTAGTCCTATCACTGCTTTACATTTCCATAGTGTGCACAACAGCCTGGTTAGGGTCCAGTTGTGCACATCTGCACAAAGGCGGTGCCTCTACAGACCATGGTAATTACTGCCCCATAAGCTTAACAAGTCTAGTCTGCAAAGCTATGGAGAGGATCATAATTGAGCTCATAAACAAAGATATAGGGGACATGCAGACATTGTACCCATCCCATTTTGGCTTGGTCAAGGGCAGATCATGCCTTTTGTACTGGGTTGACATCTTCAAAACGGTCACTTAGGCCATTGTTGGGGAAAGGCAGTCCATACAGCCTACCTTGGCCTTGCAAACACTTTCAACACAATACCCCACTCAGGTATTGTGGAAAACGCTAACTGAAATGTAAACCCATATGTCACAAGATGGGTTGCAAACTGGCTTAAGGACAGGACCCACAGGGTTAGAGTTGCTGGCACTATGTTAGACTCCAGGCTGGTCACAGGTGGTGTCACACAGGGCTCAGTCCTTGGCCCCCTATTGTTTGTCATGTACTTCCCAGAATTACAGGCCAACATAGGAGGACTTTGGCTGACAATGTTTGCAGATGACTGCACACTGGGCGCCATAGTGGACAGTGCATCAGACACGGATATCCTTCAGAAGGGACTCACGGTAACTGATAGCTGGTGCCAGAGCCATGGCCTGAAGTCAAAGTGCACAACATGTGTAGACATACCCTTCAGGAAAGGCAAGGTAACCCCAAGCTACCATATAGGTGGCAATCCTCTAAGCACAGAGGAAGTTATCATGGACCTGGGGACCCAGGTTGACAGTCGCCGTTCTTCTGACACTCATGTTGCTAAAGTGGCTAGACAGACCTTCTACATTGCCCACCTGATCAGGATGGGATTCACATCCAGATCTAGTGGGTCATTGTTCCCCTGTACTCTTCACTTATCAGACCGGTGATCAAGTAGACTGCCCTATTCTAGATGTATCTCACCCAGCATCTGCAGCAATTGGAGACACCCTGAATGTCCCCCACCTAAAGGATCAAGGAACCCCAACAGCTGTCATATGCTGCCAGATTGAAGACACTCCCACTCTATTCACTCACATACCGTCTGCTTAGAGGTGACATGTGCCTGACATTCAAGGCCATGTCCAAACAGGGATTAATGGACATGCTCCACCTCAGAATCGGCAGATCCACCTTAATGTTGGACATGTTTGAGGGATGGAGTTATCACCCGGAGACTCCCTATGCTGTGGAATACAATCCCGGTCCATGTGAGGCAGAGCACCTTGCTGGCTGTGTTCAAGAGGTATCTTGACCTGTGGATGGAAGGTCATACGTTTCACCTGGGGATTGTCACTGTGTCACTGCTGGAGAGAGGCATGACAAAATAATGGGCACAGTACTGTTTCCGTATAAGGGGTGGTGTACACCAACAAACTCTGTGCTAGGCTTATACCTGCCTTAGGGAAGATAGCCTAGTATAAACCTATGTACTTATGAACCTATCTGACCATGTTGCATTATGTTCAGATGTGAACTACTTACAACAGCCTCATCCAACATCAGTAGTGTATTCCACAACATGGGTATACATTGGCGAACACTACCGGTGTGCCCTAGGCCATTTCTAATGCTAGTCGGGGAGTGTGTTTGTCCGTCAACACATTGTAAGTGTAGTTTGCCATGACATATGTCTTGTTTAGTATACTGTGCCTCTGTCTACCTGTGACATAACATTGATACCCAGGGTAAACCTCCCATCTCCCATCCACTCATTAGGATTCCTGTTGAGGGGAATCAACAAGTGTCTCTACATACAACCTGTACTGGTAGTGTACTCATGCGTGGGGGTGGCTTCTGTGTTATGGATAATGCAGTACAGCCTGTCCTATGTATGTCAGTGCTGGGGTTCAGGTCCCTCATGTGCATAGCTCCCTGCCATTCAGATTGTACAAGGTGCAGCATGTGCATTGATTCCAGCTTGGACATGGCTTTCTACATCAGGCACAGCTTGCATCTGGGTGGACAGCATGGCAGTGTGTGGAGCTGCACTCTGTTTAATCAGGCGACACATTACATGTGTTCCAGCTCTTTCATACTCCTGGTGAGGTACTGTTGTGGACTTTACAGGTGCTGGATGTGTCTGCATGAGGTAAACCCCACAGGGGCTGTTGTGGTCATTTCTAATGCTGATGAAAGATAACTGCAGAACCACGATGACCTCCCCTTAGCTACATGTCAGAAAGCATGGACCATGCAATCAAAAATAAAAACAGGACCCTCTCCACAAAGGGGAAGTGGCCTGTCTGGTGGACCCCAGCCATAAACAAACTGTATGACAGATGAGGGTTACTAATGCAAGACAGAGCTACATCTCCAGAAGGGAAGACAGCTGTGATCAGCACTAGTAGAAAGCTACATTATCTCATAAAGACATGCAAGGTCAACTTGGGGACATAAATCACCAAAGACAATGAAGGTAACCACACTGCTTTCTTCAGTTATGTCAGACACCTGGTTGGGAACCCTCAGATATGCTCAGAGTTGGTACACAACAACATATATTCCAGTGACCTGACAGATATTGTCTACATTCCGGTGGACAGCTAAAGTGTGATTTACCCCCTCCCTCACCCCCAAAAGAAGATAGTTATCACTGCTGTATGTAACCTCACTGTCATCTTGGATGTCCATGTGAGAGCCGCACTCAGCAAAGACAAATACACAGCATCAATGGGACCTGCTGGTATCCCCGGTTGCATGCTATGTGAACTCCAGAAGGAGCTGGACCCATATATACAACTGCTATTTAACCTTAGTCTTGCTACAGGATATGTACCTGAACACTGGCATACAGCAACAGTGGTCCCACTCCACAAAGGAGATGCCTACACAGACCATGTCAACTACCACCACACATGCTTAACCAGCCTTGTCTGCAAAGCTATGGGAAGAGTCATTATGGAGCTCTTACACAGACACATTGCTGACCTACGGACCCTTGTTCCCACCCAGTTCAGCTTTGTACAGGGCAGATCCTGCCTTTTGCACCTAGTTGACTACTATGAAACTGTCAGTAGGGCCATCGATGAGGGCTACACAGTCCACACAGCCTACCTGCACTTGGCTAAGGCCTGTGACACAATACCCCACTCAGGCATCATAGCCAAGCTCAACAGCTGACATATAACAGCATATGTCACAGGATAGGTTGCAAAATGGCTAAGAAACAGAACCCATTAAGTCAGCATTGCAGGTGCCTTGTCAGATTCGAAGCCAGTCACAGGTGGTGTCCCACAAGGATGTGTCCTGGGACCCCTCTTAATTGGTATTTACCTTTCAGATGTGAAAGCAAACATAGGGGGGTTGTGGCTGACAAAGTTTGCAGATGACTGCAACCTAGGCACCATAGTGCATACATCAGCCGGCACACACATCCTACAGACTGCCGTCACAAAGGCGGATAGCTGGTGCCAGACGCATGGCCTGAAACTGATTGCAACTGATGTGTATTCATCCCCTTTGGGAGGAACAAAGTACCCACAGATCAATACATAGACAGCAACCCACTGAGCACAGAAAACAAATCAGACACCTGGGGACACATGTAGATAGTGACATCTCTTTTGACACCCTGTTACCAAAGTGGTTAGGAAGACTTTCTATCTTGCCCACCTTATCATGGAGGGTTTTCCATCAAGATCATAGGAGGTCATTGTTCCACTATCCTTCTCCCTTATCAGGCCCATGATTGAATACAAAGCCCCATATGGTATGTACCTCACCCAGTAGTTGCAACAGCTGGAGAGACCCCAATAGTACCTACCATGAAGATCAGGGTTCTTCAACACATGTCATATGCTTCCAGAATAGAGGAAATCCAGCTTTATTCAGTGTCATACCGCATACTTACAGGTGACCTATGCCTGACATACAGGACCATGTCCAATCAGGATTTGGTGGACGTGCTCCACTGCAAGCAATCCAAATCCACCAGAGCCATGAGAGCTGAGGATTTGAACCTCAGCACATACATGTATAGGACATGCTGGAGGGACAGAGTCATAACTCAGAGGCATCTCACACTCTAGCAGAGTATCCCAGTTCATGTTTGACAGAGTCCCTCACTGACTCTCTTCAGGAGACATCTGGACAACTGCATATGAGACAGTGGCACAGACTAGACAGAGGCACAGCCATGTTATTCAATTACGTAAGGGGGTCATAATGTGTCACTACTACGTCAGAGGCACAATATTCGGAATCTATTCTGTACACTTATTACCACTCTAAGGGGTGGCAATAGCCACATCACTATGGCTAGGCTTACACATGCACTAGGGCAGATAGCCTAGTAGTAAACTATGACACTATGAAACACTGGTGTATGTGTAGGTATTGTCAGTCAAGCACAATGATGTGGTTTGGGGGGCTTGATATCTCCCTGTATTCCAACATTGTTTTGTCTATTCCTTCTAGCATGTCTAGGGATCAGTTGCTAGTGTCCTCTCCTGCTCAGCTGGTGAACCTGGGAATATTGAGGCAATGTTACACTTGCCTCATGTACACTGACAACCCTCTCCTTCTCCCATAAAACACACATACATGTGAGAGATGCAACTATATAGCCAAAGTGGAGGCTGAGCTCTCTCAACATAGGACTAGCAAGACCAGGGAGAAGGTGAAGGTAACCACACACATCACAAATCCAGTCTCACATGGCACTATCACAACATAAGATCATACACATAGACACACAGAGACATACTCGGAGGCTCTCATCAGAATTCTACCAAACCGGTGGCTACCACAGCAGACACTCACACAACTGCCTCCACAGGGCACAGCACATGCTACACATTGACCACAGAGTCGGTGTGCCAAACAGTCACAGCCCTTAAGGCCGAACACACTGACAGACACACTTGTCATAGGTGACTCCATAGTCAGACACACTGACGTCCCGCTCACCAGATCGAGTACGGAGGAGGTCACAGTATGCTGCCTATCGGGCACTGGAATCCACCACATAATGCAAGCACTCAGGTCACTCAACTGCAAGTACAAGTCTGACCCAGTCATTATCCATGCTGGTGTGAACGACCTGAGATGTACCTCCCTGGACTACATGGTAAGAGACATACAGGATCCCTCTGATTATGTAGGCCAGGCAGGTATGACCCTGACCTTGAGCAGTATCCTACCTTCACCAAGTATGATGCCACATAAACAGAGACAAGATGATCAGCTGTAATAATTTGCTTAAACTCTGGTGTCATTCAAAGGGGGTCCAATGTCTGTCTGCCTGGGATGACATGCTGGACAGGCCACGCTGATTTGCAAGGGACGGCTTGCACCTGTCACCCCTGGGCTTCTGGATTTCGGCTGATGCTCTTGCCACCCCCATTGTGCCTTTTTTATGCAAGATTCAGATTCTACACCTACCACCCTAGAACACAGTAAAGGAAGGACACTAAGGGTAATGCTGCTTAATGCCAGAGGTCTCAACCTCAAGCTGCACACACTCTATGCCCTTCTCAGTATGTAGCACATTGATGTCTGTGCTGTGCCTGAAACCTGGTTTACAGCTTCTGACAGCACCCCGGCACTATCGGGTGTTCCTCATATCATGTGTTCCGGCACCAGAATCCGGAAAACACCAAGAAAGGAGGGTGGGTGTCCATATTCATCAAGGACACCCTCACCTCATGGGTGGTGGCAACACACGATGCATCGGAGACCATCCAGGTGCCAGTGACCGTAGGCAAGACTGCTCTGCAGTTTGTAGCATGTTACATGCCACCCTCTCAAACTCAGGTACCTCACACAGCTGTCCTGCAAACACTGAAGGGGATAAACATATCTCCAAACACCATCCTACTGGGTGATTCCAACTATCCACATATAGACTGGGATCACTAATCAAGCCACAACACTCTAACACAAAGGTTCCAGTTCATACACTCAAATGCCATGGAATAACTGGTCCCAATCCCCACAAGTGGAGGCAACATACTAGAACTCATCACGAACATGGGGTCACACTGTTCAACACCAGAAGTATACCCATCATTGGTGAGATCAGATCATGGACTAATCTCAGTGGGAGTCCACATCCCACCCACACCCCAGATAGAAAAACAAACAGTGACGACCTTCTCAAATGCCAACTTCACATTTCTAAGGACAGGTGTGGTCTCTTTCAAGGCCCCCAAGCCAGCGGACACCATTACCCATGCCACTGTATCACTTACACATGCCTTCTACCAGCACTTCCAGGACTGCATGGATCAGGCAATCCCAAACAAAACAAAGACTCTTTGTACCACAGGCAAGCATCCAGTCTGGTGGACCCTAGCCATAAACAAGCTCTACAACACAAGGAAGGAGCTACTACAAGATAGAGCGTAATCCGTAGAAGGGAGGACACCCCTGCTCATTGTGAGTACAACACTGGGTTCCCCCATACAATCATCCGAGGCGAGTTTTGAGAGTAAACCCACTCAGGACTCAAGGGACAATCATGAGGCCTTTTTTACCTATGTTTGAAACCTAACTCCCAGATATGCTCAGAATTAGTTCGGAATGATGTAAATATCACTGAACCTACAGACATTGCCAACATACTGGCTGACAGGTCCAGTGCAGATTTCTCCACCCCCCTCCCCCCAACTGGAAGGGTATCTACACCAGAGGATTGTAGCCCCCCAAACATCTCCAATGCTGGGGTGGGAAATGCTCTATCCAAGGCGGAAAACACTTTATCCATGGGACCAGATGGTGTCCCCAGTTGTGTGCTCCATGAACTCAATGAGTAATTACACCCGCAGTTAGGGCAGCTGTTTAATCTTAGCCTCACCTCAGGATATGTGCCCAAGGAGTGGCATACGGCAATGGTGGACCCACTTCACAAAGGAGGTGCCTCCACCAACCCCGGAAACTACCATCCCATCAGCTTGACAAGTCTGTTCTGCTAAGCTATGGAGAGGATCATAATGGGAATTATAAATGAAGACATAGGGGACTTGCAGACATTGGATCCAATCCAGTTTGGCTTTGTCAAGGGCAGATCATGCCTTTTAAACTTGGTTGACTTTTTCAGGACAGTCACCCAGGCCATTGACGTGGGCAAGGCAGTCCACACAGCCTACCTTGACCTGGCGAAGGCTTTCAACACAATACCCCACTCAGGTATCATTGAAAACATCACCAGCTTAATTGTGAACCCATACATCACAGCATGGGTTGCAAACTGGCTAAGTGACGGAACACACATCGTCAAAGTTACTGGTGCCATGTCACACTCCAGAGCTGTCACACGTGGTGTCCCACAGGGCTCAGTCCTGGGCCCACATTTGTTCAGCATCTACTTTTCAGACGTACGAGCAAACACAGGAGGATTATGGCTGACAAAGTTTGAAGATGACTGCAAACTGGGAAGCATAATTGGAAACCCATCTGACACAGACATCCTTCAGTAGGGTCTCATAGACACAGATAACTGGTGCCAGAGCCATGGCCTTACGTTAAACGTTAAACAATGCATAGTCATACCCTTCGGGAAAAATAGGGTTACCCCTAGTTCCCATCTAGGTGGCAATCCTCTAAGCACAGAAGAGGTTATCAGGGTCCTGGGCACCCAGGTTGACAGTAATATTTAGTTTGACACTCACATTGCCAGAGTAGGCCTGGGGCAGTTCCTGCTATTAGGACAGAGGTGTGACCTGGTAGTGTCAGGGTGCTGCTGTGGGCTTTGACCCTGTTTTCTATTACAGCACTGATACCTACATTCTCTATACTGTGTGCGTTTACACTGCACGCATTTATACTTCTGGCATTGGGTAGCATTACATCTAGGTTACTATCGCTTGTGGTACCTATGAGGGAGGTTTGTGATTTTTGTGGTTTATGATTGGTGTGGGTGGATGTTAGTTGGGTCCTCAGGTGTGCATATGGTACATGGTATTACATTACTTAACGCATGGCATTCATGCCTCAGGTGGTGCTGCAGGGCTGCCACTGTCGGATGCACATACTACACTCCCTGTACATGTTTGGAAGCAGGTTGTGTCATGTTAGGCATCCCTGTTACTATATGAGTGAGTCAGAGCGGGTATCAGTCCCAGTGTTCCTACTGACCAAGTGTATGTGCTATGCGTTGCCTCTTTGCCAAGGCCAGGGCATACTGGGCACGCCTCCTTCTGCCTACTGGGACAAGGTCAGGTTGTTCCTCCTCCGAGTCACCCTCTGCCTGTGGTGGCCTTGGCAATGGTGGGGGGATGTTAGGCCCATCCCTGTGCTGGTCCTGCTGCAGCTGTTTCCGCAGGATCATATTGTGTAGCATAGCACATATCATGACCATTTGGGTACATGTAGTTGGTGTGTACTGCAAGGCTCCACCAGATGTGTCCAGACACCGGAACCATGACTTGAGCAGTCCAAACACACGCTCTATGACATTACGTGTTTGAGCGTGTACCTCATTATGGCGTTCCTGTTCAGGTGTGTGTGCATTTCTGATAGGTGTCATCATCCACGGCTCAAGTGCATAACCTGCATCCCCCACTAGGTGTCCGTGTGGGAAGTCCCCACTGGCAAATGATTGGTACAGCTGCGTCAGATGCCAGATGTGGGAATCGTGGTAGCTCCCAGGGCAGCCAGCACACACATTCATTATTATGCCCTGGGCATCACAAACGACCTGGCAGTTGATGGAGGGGTATCCCTTGCGGTTAATGTAGACTCTACCCCGCTCACCAGCTGGTGCTTGATGCGTACGTGCGTGCAGTCTATTGCACCCAGCACCTCAGAGTATCCCGCTATTTGCTGGAAGAGATGCATATTGCTGGCCACAACCTCACGGTCATTAGGGACATATATATGATCACCGACATGTGCTGACATGGCATCCAGGAACTGGTGCAGTACCCTGGAGGCTGATGCCTGTGATATCCCCATCATATCACCAGTTGGTCTCTGGAAGGTACCTGTTGCTAGTATTCTTAGGCCAACACATACCTTGGTTTCCACTGGGATGGGTTCCCCTCTGTTGTTTCTGTGTGTGAGATGTGGCCTGCACAGCTCAACAATCTGCTGCAGAAGGTCTCTGTCTACTCTGTAGCGCTCTACTATCTCCAGCTCATGTAACCCATGGTAGGTGACCCTGGGCCTGTATACTCTTCTCCTTCTCCTCACTCTGGGTTGTCTGTCGGCATCTGCATTGACACCACCCTCAGCAATTCGCCTTTGCCTGATTATAACAGCTATGGCAGCCCCTAGCATTTCTGCTCTGAGTTCAGCTTTTTCAGTTTTCAATTCTGATAGCTTACTTTCTTGCAGTATCTCTTGTGAGAAACACCCTGCACTGCTCTTTGGAGTGTTTTAAGTGCTGGGTTCAGCTTCTAGTCTGCCTGCATAATTGCCTGCTTCCAATTGTTTCAAACAATTAACTGCAGCAGTATCCTCTGGCAGTTTCCCTGTAATTTAGTTGTTTCCTGTTTCCTCTCTGTTTCCTGAGGGGGAGCAATGTGCACACCAGCTTAAACACGCTCACAGTCACTTAAACGCGCGCACACATCCCTGCGGTGTTACACGCGCACACATCCTTACACGGTATGAACTAGGCTGATTCATGTTAAAACGTGCGCACACTGCCTTAAACACGTGCACGCTCGCGCAAACCGTTGTAAACGGTTTGCAACACACTCCCATATGTTGAGCCTGCCTTACACGCGCGCACACGCGCGCATGCACATATATCAAGAAACTCTGAGTGTAGGGATAGCGTAAGCCTTCAGTTTCTTGATTTTCCTAGTGTTCTGTTGGGAAACACCTCCCTCCCTGAAGTCTGTCTGTCATCTTTCACCTTACATTGCCCTCCAATCTGGTACATTTGAATCTATCCTTCCCCCCCGTGATGTCACCTACCTCTTACTCTGTTCCTCCCCCTTCTCTAACTCTTACACTACTCAGAAAGTGCTCATTACCTATGTGGCAGTCTGATTCAGTATTGTAACCCTCATTTACATAGGATTGCCTAGTAATGACTAGTTACATGTCTTACACGGAGCTTCCCCCCCTTGACAACCACTAAACGGAGGCCATATTGTTTTTGGTCTGCAAGTCCCTCCATTGACATTACATGTGATACATAAATCCCACAATTGTGGGCTTATAAGCTTCGGTTTTCAGTTTTAGGTAGCGCACCCCGTTTGCGCGGGTGTGCGCTGCAGTTAAACCTCAAAATCCCGTGAAAAAAAAAAAAGTTATATTACACATTTTTGCAACACTTTTTCATGCCAATGGCCACATATTTGGCCATTGGCATGCTTAATGACACAAATGCACCCTTTATTTGGAGCTGACATAGCTCCGTTTTTAATTTTGCAGAAATGTACTCAGTTGTCAGCTGAGTACATTTCTGCAGCTAACACGTCCGTTACATGGACTGGTTTCTGCTTCGTGGATCGCTCAGATACCTCATTTGCATATCTTTCAGCTGCAAATGAGGTATTGAGCATTTCCACGCCCAGTCCGTGTAAGAGACGTGTTAGCTGTCTCTTACACGGAGATTTGGGCTGTTCCTGAATCGGGAGGCTTACACAGAGGCTTACACTACTCTTGAACTCCGTGTAAGCTTTCCTGAATCCGGCCCATAATCTTTGTAGAAAGGTCCTAGTGTCTTTTAGGATCGTGTCACATGTGTCTAGCACAGAATGTAAATTCTTTTCAATATAGATAGAAAGTGGCTCGGTTACCCAACCTTTCCCAGACACTATCTGGAATATGGGCAGCAATGTTAGATTTTTATATACTTCGTGTAAGCCATAAATGATTGGTATTAGTGGTTGCTGTAGTTCAAAATATTTAAACAGCTTATCAATCATACCCGTCATAAGTAGATCAAAGGTAAAGAAGGAAACCTTGATCATACCATAAACAGTTTTAGACAAAAAATATAAGTGATGTCATCACCCAACAATTTATGCATTTATGTTCGATATAGGTCCATGTCTAGCACAACAATTCCACCACCCTTATCTGCTGGTCTAATCTCTTAGGATCTCAAATTCTTGAGTTCATTGAGGGCTGCATATTCATCATTATTAAGATTAAAGTATCTCCTCTTTCTATTGGATTCAAACTCTCTTCTTATTTGTTTCTCACAAGTCTGAATAAAGGTCTCTATCTTGGCATTGGATGGTGGAATAAAAGTGCTGGGTTTTCTAAAGGCAGCAGGGTCAGTATTAACAGTGTCAGGTAGCACAGCTTTCAATGTAAGAGTCCTACCAAATAATCTAAGATCAGTTAGGACACTAGTTAGCTCATATTCTCTGGCAGGGATGAATGATATACCTTTGTTCAGCAATGCTAACTGTGTGGCAGTAAGCTGTACAGAAGAAATATTAAACACCAAGTTGTTTACCTCCGTTTCTGTTGGCCTGTTTGGTTCCCCGTTCATTTCTGTACTCAGGAGGTGGTAAAGTCTGTCCTTCCTCCTTTGATTCTGTGACCTTTCCCTGATAGAAAAAGAGCTCTGCAGTTAAAAAGAAGTGGTAACCCTAGGCTTGGCTCCAGTGTTGATGTTAGTGGTGGAGTCACCGTTATTGTCAGAATGGAATTTCCCTTTTTTATGAAGATGCATCAGAGGTGCTACCTCAGTGGTACTAAGTTGGTGTAGTGACTCAGCTCTGTTTCTGGTCGTCTGAGTCAGTTCTGACCTGAAACTAACCTGAGTGAAATGTTTCTGTGAGTCTGAATCTCCGAAATTTGTACCTGATTAGTTGACAGATGGTTGGGTTAGGAGAGTAGGAAAAAAAACTCTGTTTGCATCATGACTGCCAACAGGCCCTGATTTTCCATATATTTTCTCCTTCAAAAAATGTTTAATTTTTTTTGTTACCTTGGAAAAGATTGCGCTTAGACACAAGACAGTAATGCAATTGCATCTATTGCAAATAAATTAAATGCCAGTAATCTTTTTCCTTAGTTACTAATGGACAATAAAGTCCATTAGATCTACTTTGTGTGTTGGTGTTTCTGCTGGGCTTCTGCTACTATACTTGCTACCGTTGTGCTACTCTTCTTGCAGGTGGTAGTCAGGGAGAGAAAGGATTTTATTTTATTTATATGTTTATTTTATTTCATTTATTTATATATATGTATTTAGTTTTGCATGAAGACAATGTAGAACTGTGAAAAGGCAAGTTATTTTCTTTTTCTTTAACATCCAGTGAACACCCATGTATCATAATGGCATATTTTTAAAACTGGGAGAGCTATAAGTCAATCAGCATTCTTCAAATTTGCCTTTATGTAAGTATGCTCTGTGTGTGTGTGTGTGTGTGTGTGTGTGTGTGTGTGTGTGTGTGTGTGTGTGTGTGTGTGTGTGTGTGTGTGTGTGTGAGAGTGAGTGTGAGAGAGAGTGTGAGTGTGTGTGAGAGAGAGTGTGTGTGTGTGTTTGTGTGTTTGTGTGTGTGTGTGTGTGTGTGTGTGTGTGTGTGTGTGTGTGTGTGTGTGTGTGCGTGTGTGTGTAGCGATTTTCTACTGACCTTATTTTATTTAGTGATGTGTCTCTTACTAAATTTTACAAATGTACAGTATCTGCTAACTTAATACTTCTGGCAGAAAGCCCATTTCAACTAGATTACAAGGAAATGCGTTTTCACCCAGTGCAAAAATAGGATGTTTCACATTTTGACTGTTTGTCACATTGCTAAGGTCTGTGTTCCACACTGGCATCTTAAGAAGTTGAGACCTATGGTATCAAAAGATGCAACAAAAGGTTCATAGGAAATTACTAGGCTATTAATCTGAGAGGATCTTATGAAGCCTAGCCTTACATCCCCATGGTAGTTTTAGCCCTTATATTTGGCATATGAATAACTCATAGGTGGGCAGAGCAAGGATATGTTGGTACATTTACTTGTTGTCCCTATCCATGAGGGTCATGGATGCTAAATAATGGGTGAATTTGTGGTCTATCATACATTCACTCAAATTACATTTGAATTGAGTAAGAGAAGTACTTTGCTTTATATAAAGGGGAAGACAGTTCCACAGAAGAAGTATTTCTCTGTGGTATATAACTATCCCACCAACATGTTCTATTTATATTCCAAAACATATTAAGATCCCTTTAGTGGGGTATTCACATTACCATTGGACTTGTAAATGTGTAATTAGTCCGGCAGGATAGGACCTGTTGAGGCTGTAGTAGCCTGTATGATACTAGGAAGAAGGCAAGAGTTTCAGATGGTCTGCATGCTGTTTTTTTGTAATTTAGGCCCCTTAATTTTATTAGTGGCAAAGTGCCGTGGTTACTCCGGTTGTGACAAGTATTTGCACAGGTGCATACTGAATGGGGCATTATATTCAATAATCATCCCGATGGCAGCCAACTACAGTAGAATGATTACACCCATGGAATGCCACACCTTTAGGTATAAGCTGAGTGATGAAAAAAAAAACTTCCTTACAACAGTGGATTTCATTGTCAGCACAGGTTCACACAGCTCTGACTACAGGATCAGCTTTCAGGAGAGCGCTGTGAATGTGATCATTACAAGGGAACTCAGGCTTGCCAAAGGACACACCTATATATTATCAAAACTTTTTCCCCATTTTCTACATGGGGTTGGGGCATTGTGTCAACTATTGCCATCTCGTTCAATTCAATTTAGACACTTGTGCCTGGCTGTCGCAGGTCTTCTCTCTCACAATCCATCCATCTCTTTATAGGATGTCTTCATTTCCTCTTCCCTTCTTCTGTCCTAAGTCATCTTCAATAGATTGTTTTCTGATTTTCTGTACATGTGCCCAAAATACGTAATCTGTTTTCTTTGACATTTTCCTGTAACTTGAGCTACTTTGGCTTCTGCTCTTATGTCCTCAATTCTTCGTCTGTCCCACAGTGTGCATCCTAACACCCATCTCAGGAACTTCACCTCCATCACCTCTTGCTTCCTCAACTGCTCTGTCTTTTCTTCCCAGGTATCTGTACCATACAGTTGTACTGGTCACAACAATGCTTTGTACACATTACTTTTCAGCTTCTTTGGCATTCTTCTGTCATATGCTACACCTGCCACTCTGTGCCAGTTGGTTGCAGCCCCACTGATTCCAACTTTGACCTCCTCATTTAGACTTCCCTTCTCCTCAACCACACTCCCAGATACTTGAAGCTGTTAACCTGTTCCACTATTTCCCTTCTATTTCATTTCTCAGCTTCTTCTGAACTCTACCATTTGCTACCATTACAACAGTCTTATCTGGAACCATTTTCACCCCATGTGCCTTAAGTTTTCCATTCCATTCCCCTATCCTTTGCTGATGTTCTTCTTCAGAGTCTGCCTGCAATTCCACATCATCTGCATACATCAACTTTGTTGATCTGCCCACTCTGACTTGTTTGCCACTGTAGTCCATCACCAGTATGAACAGCAGTAGGCTCAGAGCTGAACCCTGGTGCACACCCACTCTCACTGGAAACCCCTCCGTGAGGCAGAACATCATTCTTACTTGAGTCACTGGGTCCTTGTACATAACTTGCACTAGTTCTACCAGTGTTTCTGGGACATCAAACTACCACAAGACTGCCCAAATCAGTTTTCTGGGGACCTTATCATATGCTTTCTCCAAGTCTAAGAACATTCAGTTGGACTCTTTCCTCATCTTTATCTTCTACTTAACTATCTCTCTCACTGCAAACTTCAAGTCAGTTGTGCTGCATCCTGATCTGAATCTAAACTGCTCATCTCCCATCTTATTTTCTGCTCCTCTGCATATTAATTTATCAGTCACCCTCTCCAGAACTTTCCTGTGGTGTGACAATAGTTTGATACCTCTGAACTGCTCACAGCTGTTAGTGCTCATTTTGTTTATGAACACTGGCACTCGTATGTTTATTCTCCAGTCATCTGAGATAAGCCTTTGTCTCCACATTGCTATGACTACCCTCAGGAGCCATTTCTCCCCTATCTCACCCAGCATCTTTATGATATCTGCTGTGACTTCATCTGACCCTGATGCTTTCCCTGACTTCATTTTCCTTAGTGCTGTTCTTACTTCTTCTATGGTGGGCTCCTCTTTCTCTCTCATTGTAGGCTGTATCTGAGGCAGTATAGCTTCTGAGGGGCTTTCTTCATTCAGAAGCTGTACAAAGTACTCCTTCCATCTGTCTTTGATGTCCTGTGGACTGGGGAGCAGGTTGTTGCTGACATCCCTTATGAAGGGTGTCTGACTGTCTTTATCTTTGTCTTTAGGTTGCAACCTGATATATAGTTTCTTTCTGCCATCTACTGACTTACTTTCCAGAAGCTGGTAGAGTGCCTCTGATGCCTTGTTCTTTTCTACTGTAACTTCTTTCAAGTCAAGTCAAAAAGACAAAAGTAACTTTATTGTCATTTAGATCTACACAAGTGTAGATTAAATGAAATTTCATGCAATCAGTGCATTATGAGACAGAACAAAGAAATCACATACACAAAAAGACACAATTTAAAACATATAATAATACTACCACCGTCTTATAAATCATATTTCTAGAAACACACACTTGGTAAGATACTAAAAACACATCTAGCAACAAAGTTCAAGTAATAATATTGTATATGAACCATGTACCACATTATGGGTGAACAAGCACATAGCAGTAGTAGCTGAAGAAAAAATATTGCACCTGCAATATTTTCTTATTGCTTATTATTTTCTTAGCTTCTTTGTTAGCCAACCAGTATTCCTTCCAAGCCTGGTCCATTTTTTTTTATCTCTCACTGTTTCCTACACTCCTTCATTCTTTTGATGACTTTCCGGACTTTAACATTCCACCACCAGATTTCTTTACACATCTTATTTCCATATCCGGCTCAGTGGTATATCCATTCTGTAGTCCTCATACATGTTATTTTAAAGCACTGCCGTTCTTCTTCAACTTCACCTATTTCCTCTGCTTCTTGAGGTGACCAATTTCTTGACCTGTTGTGCTTTAGCTCCAGTCAACTTCCAGGTCTTCAGCCTGGTCTCTGATGACTTTAAAGCCTGCTCTGACCACTGTTTGCAGTTTATTGTGGCAACCAGTGGTTCATGCTGTGGACAGATTTTCACTGGAGATGACTTTGCAACTCAGGTAGATTTTCACCTAGTAAGAAAAGTGCACTGTGGTAGAATTGGCAATTGCATATTGGCAACTCTTGTATGTGATGTTGTGACTGTCTCTCTTTCTGTACCATGTGTTGGCTACTATCAAGTCATTTGCCAGACAGAAGTCTAGAATGGTCTCTCCTTATTTGTTCCTGTTACCCCACCCATGTGGACCCTGGCAGTCTTCATATCCTGTTATGTCTGTCCCGATATGTGCATTTGGGTCACCTATTATCAACACCAATTCATGTTGTTCTGCTTTATCTATTAGGTCGTGCTGTCTGAATGCACTTTTCTCACTATCACAACCCTGCTGTGGGGAATAGACAGAGATTATGAATACTTCCCTATCATTAGGCTTGCTTGAACTAAATTTTTCTTCTAGTAGATTTGTCATATTCTCTGGGTCAGAGTATGTGATATCCTTTACAAGCTCTGCCTGGTACTGGGCATTTTTTTTTTGAGATTTCTAACAGAGTTAATGTAGGCATTCTGGTTATTATTTGCCTGTGTGGCTATTTTTACCTTATATCTCGCTTTGGTTGATTTGATTGGAGTCCAGAGTCCCTTGTTAAATTTAGGAAGAAAGTTATTGGCATCTTGAGACTTAGATTTATTTTTGCATGTATTTTTTTTCTTTTATTATAGACCCTGTTTATTTTAAGGTTATACCAAATTACAAATTAGAAGTTAACATCTATGCTGGGCGTTAACACACAACTGCCACTCTCTATAAGGTGTTGCAGTTACAGAAAAGAATACCCTAGAGAAATGGATTATCAAAAAAGACATGGTCAGCTATGTCCTCTCTGCAACAAAGGCAATAGAAAAAAGTTTCACAACAGTGTGCATTTTTACAACAGTTGCTGACATTAGCAAAACTTATAACTGCTATGTAAGACTGTGGGTACTACAGATTTCCTGGGTCTATGGAATGCCATGCAGGTGGTAACAGATTTCCCTGACATAATGTGAGACAGGTGAAGCTTAAAAAGGTGGTGGGATTCCCTTTCCTTTGATTCCAAGGTAAGGAAATTAAAGAATTGTAAAGTGCATGCTAATTTTTAGTTATTAAACCATAGTGAAATCATACTACAGGGAGAAAGGAAAACCTGGGACTGAGTAGACCTGCAGGTGAGGGTAAATGTTTCCTGCAACTAATTCTATACTAAAAGAAACTAAAGTTAACAAAATTCTACAAAATAAGATTTAGGAAGGGAGTTTAAAAATGGAGGCATTCCACAAATAGGTGAGGCTTTCCAGTATTTGTTTTGGGATACTTGATGATTTGCATCACGTATAATTAACAAATCATATATTCTTAAGATAGAAAACAGAAGTTAATTGTTGGCATATTCCATCAAGGACTTATACTTTAAAGGGGTAGTACAAATAAGTAGAACCTCAGGATCAAAACTTGAGAGGTTATGATAGCATGGTCATAATTCGTACACAACTTGAGAAATATAAATTCCCCAAAAAAATTATTATGCTAGACTTTTTCATTAAAGAACACAACATTATCATTTACTGTATGTATTTTTTAAGCTTTAAATGTTATTCTTACTTATTTCTTCAGTTCTGGTTCTTTGTCATAGT
Organism: Protopterus annectens; assembly: GCF_019279795.1. NCBI lineage: Eukaryota > Metazoa > Chordata > Ceratodontiformes > Protopteridae > Protopterus > Protopterus annectens. Next base: position 180,123,998 of record NC_056750.1, on the reverse strand, counting down.
CGTCTGTCACAGAATGTGTAATATGAATGGTTACTTTTAATCCAAGTACGGTTTAGTTGCAATGCAAATACTTCATTAATCTGCATTCATTTGCATGAAGTTAGACAGTTTCCTGAGTATTTATTTATCCATCCATTTATTTATTTTTATTTTAATTTTGTATGTACTTTTAACTTGTGGCACTGATGTTCTGTGCTTCAAAAGGTGTAGAGTAATGTCATCACCAAAGCACAATTTGTGATGTCAGCAAAGCAGAACAAGCTTGGAATTTGATTATGTTTTTACCTGACAATCCATAGTCAAGCATTACATAAAGGACTATGACTGAGTTTCAGAGCATAACCAGACATAATGCATGCAGTTTGCTGATTGTGCTTTGAAAGTGGTAGCTAGATAAATGAGTAATGTAATACTCTGCCATGTGATTTCATCATAATAGTTTCCAAATATGTATATCAGTTTTTGTTGTAAAACAGCAACAGATGCTTTTTAACAGCTGTAAAAGCTGTAACACATTCTATGCTTTCAAATATACAAAACTGTGGTAGAATGAAATGTCTAACAGCCTTTAATGTACTTAGAGAGGATCAATTCACTTCTGTCCTCTTTTTGTGTTGGAGCACTAAGTATTTTACAGTTTAAAAGCTGTAAAAAACGTCATGCCTCTACACATTTTTTCTCTTCGGGTTGTAAGTATACTGGAGCAGCTGAAATGCCATGTACTGCAAAGAATTACAAACAGGTTTCTACGATCACAACCACCTTATGTATCCTTGATGTGGCTATCATAATTCATCTCTCAAGTTTAGAGTCTCTCATCTCCAGAGTGATTTTCCTGACATGCGTGTCTTGAACACAAGTTGCTTATGATCGGAAACCTGACCATAATCACATTTGCTATTTGTTTGAAAACTAGAGTCAAGAAATTCACTTCAAGTTAGAGAGGCAGATTTCTTTAATCAGGTTCAAGAACACAAAGCTTCCCCTATGAATTGCTCACATTTAACTCAACAAGGGCATGGTTCATATGGTAGCATAAAGAGCATCACAGTGTGTAAAATTGCTGGTTAATTTCTTTGGTAGCTCTGTGGTGAACGCCATCTTTGTAGCAGTGTGAGGTTCTATTAGTTATAACAGTGAGGGTCATACATTAGAACGTCTCTGTAACAAGGTTGTCATACATAAGTTATGCACGAACCTCACTATAACAAGGTTATTTTCCACTCATGTTTTAAACATGATGAGAGAACATCATGTATAACAAGGTTATATTAGTATAATGCATGCTAACCTTTGCTTCCCATTTGACGACTCTAGACCAAAACTGGCTACACCTCCACCACCCTGAACTTCTACATTGATCATGTTTTTCTTTCCTTTCTCACCTCACAAACCCTTGCCTTTTCAATCATTGAGCAACAGATAAATTAAAATGATAATGTGTGTGCCTTTCTTACCTCCTATTTCACAAGTCAGAATGCTTTAGTTGACTTGCAGTCAGTTTGTTATTGCACATAACCTTTCATGATTGGTGAGCTTTACATCCTTACTTCACATGGTCCACAATTTTTACTGTTTTTTTCCCAAATATATAAACGTTTTAGAAGATTATGAACAAACTGAAGTGGACAAACATATACTGTATCATTTGCTGTATCAATCAAATGCAGTAATTAACATATAAAACAAATATTTAATGATTTTTTGAAGAATCTTTCTACCTGGTAAGCAGGGGAGAACACATGAAAACAGCTAACATAACAACAAAAGTAATGATAAAGAAGTTCTTTACAAAGATTCTCGATATATGTCTTTAATGCTGAAAGCAGTCTTGCTTAGAAACAATAGATATTCATATCATGTGTATGTTATATTACCAGCATATTTGATTATTAAAGGATTGCAAACCTGTTGTTATACTATTAGCCAGACTGTTAACACTCTGCAATGTTTTTTCAAAAAAATGTATTCCCTGCCTCCTAAGATGTAAACAAGGAGTCTGTTACAATCCTAATGAGCTTGGGGGGTGTTCATAGTCATTTGCATAAATGTGATAGGGGTATTCCTAATGCTTACAAGAGTATAGCAAAGGTGCTACTTATACAGGCCATTTATGTTATTGCACAAGGTATGAAAAATAATGAGATGCAAATGAGAAATGTTGTAAAGCACAGTATGCTAATGAGGTAATTTTTGCAATTCATGGTCTGACATCTCTGCGGTATGTACATTCATTGTTAAATGCAGTGCTTCTCCTTTGATGCTGGAGATGCAATCCATGAACTTGTTTTTCCAAGTATGCACAAGCACTTCCCTGACACATAAATGAATTATTTCTCCCACCATCCCTTTAATAAGTTTGTATTATGTATGCAGAAGCACCAAAATAATGTAATAAATTATTTTGTTCAGCAATCATTTCGGAAGTCTAACTAAGTATGCACAAGTGCTTTCCTGGCACAAATGAATTATTTCCTAGTATGCACAAGCACCAAAATGAAACATTCACACATGTGACCCCTTCAGTAACATGCCCCAGTATGCACAAGCATCAAAATGAAACATTCACACACGTGACTCCTTCAGTAATATGCCTCAGTGGGTCTATATTAGTTCATTGAATTGCCATTTCAGTGAGCACCTAATCAATTCAGCAAAAATTGTTTCACCGATTTGCTGAATTTACCAAGGACAAGTAAATACTTGCCCTACAACACAACGGATCGATATTTAAGCAAATCGAACCCATCCAAGTGGTGGGCTTCACCCCCCCCACACACCCCCCTAACTATATATACCAACTCCGAGATTGCACTACAGTGGGGAAAAGGGCAAAGATGTATAGCTGGCCAGCTGCTTCTTTGCTCTCGGTCAGTTCAGCGAATTGCTGAAACAATGTTCGCTGAATTTGTGTCGCTAATTAGGTGTTCATTGAAATGTCATTTTGGTGAACTAATAAAGACCCGCCCCCAGTATGTACAAGCACCAAAATGAAACATTCACACACATAATACCTTCAGTAACATGCCCCAGTATGCACAAGCACCAAAATTAAACATTTACCCAAGCGACCCCTCCAGTAAAAATATCTAGGTATGCAAAAGAACCAACTCAGCTCCTCTTGCATTTCTGTATTCTGACTGAAACCTACTTTCTAGCATAACTTCAGGGTGATTTACACACTTTGTTTGAAAATGAGTTCATTACAGATTCATATCTGTGAATCAAACGCATCCGCCTATGTGTAAACACCCTTAGCAGCATAGTGGTTGTCCCCCTATTGCTTATGTGTCAATCATGTTACACATTTCCGATAGGGGGGGCATGTTCACAAAAAGTTCTGGGCATTTCTGTAGTCAACCTGACAGTTCGGGATTTGCAAAACCTCTTAGCACCGCTCTCTTCAGATCATCGCTACAAACTTGCGAAGCCCCAGACTATCAATATTGCCCCCTTTTCTTACATAGATGCACTGTTGTCAGTGCCTCAAAAATGTTTAGTCAATTATTTTGTGGGTGTACATGTGTGCATGTGTTTGTGTGTGTGGAGGGGTGTGGTGGGAGGAGGCTGATCTTTAATTCTTGTACAATTTTGCTATCTCACTGGGAAATCATTAGAGCTCTTGTACAAGGAGTGGCAGACAGTGAAACTAGTGTGAGCTACTCATTTAAGTGGAGCTCACCTGGGAGCAGGCAGAAAAAGGGAGTTGACTGATGTCGTGACATCACTATTTCTGATGCATGACATCACACTATCACTGATGTCATGATATCAGTGCATACTATACCTTATTATCTCAGTGTATGGTATTGATACAGGTACTATTTAATATGACTTCTTTAAACTGTCTGTATGCATCCAATGTTGCACTAGTTAAAATGGGTCTGTATCAGTGATCCCAGATCCAAGTGGATATTAAACACTTCAATAAAATACTGACAATTTAGTGGGACTTGCAACCTTTGTAAGAATAAACAGATGCAAATAAATAAATAACAGAAATAAGATCCTTGTCCAGGAACGCAAAGTGCTTGAGTGATCTGCCTAGCTGCTTTTATAAATGTGTAACACTTGAGCCACTGCAAGCATTGGCTTTTCTCATTCCTTCCAACTATTAGCATTTTACTTATTAACATATATTTCAGATGGCAGTGCTAACTGCACATGCTGACTTTTCCCCTAGCAGTACACAGATATAATGTTATTTAACAGCAGTTTTAATACACAATGTGCTAATTTTCCCTACAGATATTTTACATATTGATGAAAATATTTTGTTCAGTATTATTCCCCCTGCTGTTACAGACCTGCATGCTTGCTGTTTTGCGATGACTATCATGTATTTTTGCATAGTGTACATGTCAATGCTGTACTCTTCCTGTAATTAATACTTGTCTAATGGTTAGTAAGTGGAATAAACACATGGAATGTTTAAAATGAAGTACTGCATTTAATATGATGATTTTTTTCTATGGATTATTCCCTTCTATTTAGCTTGAATTACTTAACAGATACATCATTGTGTCTACTTTTACATAGTAATACGTTACTGCATATTATGGATCTGCTTTCTTCTTTCATGCTAAGCTGAAGACAATCAGGTTCTTAATGTTTTAAACTATTCAACTGTATGACACACAATGTTCTGCATGGCTGTTTGTTGATGCATTATGATGAAAATGCAGGTTCTTACATTAGAATGACTAACAGGAAATTTTCCAGACTCACTGGCATTTTGGCATTCTGTTGTAATGTATCATCTGGTAGGCAAAGCTACAGTTCTGTATCGATGATATGATGAACATACAGTAGTGAGAATTTACCATAAGATACGCCATTTTAAGGGAAGAGCTTGTACAGCAGTTAAACATTCAGGATTATTTCCAGTCTGCTTTTGGTTCAGGATCAAAACTATTCCTAGTAATCTTGTACTGAGAAATGCCCCATCACTGACACTGAAAGTGGTGTAAAGGGACAGTCCTTTATGATGTGATCTGTTCCTTCCCATTTGAGAGGGACTGTTTCATAGCCTTTATCAGCTAACTTGCAGAAAGTGACTAAGCTGACTTCAGGGAACCTGAAAAATGCCTTCCTGAAACCAGACACATTATCTAAAAACTCTTACTACCCAGGAAAACTCACGTTTATAGGGCATTTTCTTACTGAATAACACAGGTCTGATCTTTTCAGCTGTTTAACAAATATATAGTTTTACACTCCAATAATAATAATAATAATACGAGAAATTATACAATGACTGGCCATTAATATTCAAAAATGAGCAATGGACAAAGGAAGATAGATCACCATTGCTTTTTTTAAAGATATCTTGCTATGTTATACGAGTTGAAGAACTCGTGTAATATAGCGAGATATCTTAAAAAAAAGCAATGGAGATTTTCCTTTCTCCATTGCTACCTCTGCAGAGCACTGATGTACTGCATAAGCTTGGGAACACAAGTCCCTCACGCATGCACAGTACATCAGAAATGCCCCAGGATACCGGAAAACTGCAGAAGGGCAGCACAGAGGCATTATACAATGACAGTATTTAAGAAAAGTATGTATTTTTTTCTTAAATAATGTCATTGTATAATAGCGATAACCCACAGCTGGGTGTGGGCAATGCTGGATTTACCCATGGTTGGCTTTGTTTCATTACCCATACCCAACCTTAGGTTATTGCTTAAATATGTAACCAGGACTGCATACCTCTTTCTGTTTTCAGATGAATATTTTTATATGTTTTAGTTGACATCTTTTTAGGACTTCCTTCCAGGGTATCTACAGCAATTCAAAACCTTGGAAAATAGCGGATTAGAAGATTGTTTCTTCCATCCCAATGTTCCAATACTATCAGTGATGGTCCCAAGACTTCTCAATCCCACTCCCATGCTTTTAGGAGCCCACAGTGACCCACCATTCCATATGCTGCTGGTAAATGGCCTTAAAGACATCGGAGGTGACAGCAAAAGTGTGAAGTGGAGAATATTATGAGTCTGGATTAGATATCCTGGAAGGAAGTCCTGTAAAGATGTAAACTAAAACATATAAAAACATGCAGTTTTTAAACAGCAGGAAATATGCAATCCCAGTCCTTTATATATTTTCTCTTATTATTACTAGAGTATAAAACTATATATTTGTAAATCAGTTGCAAAGATATGACCGATGTGACCAAGTAAGAAAATGACCCATAAACAAATTTTCCTGGGGAGTAAGTTTTTAGATACCAAGTTTCTGGTTTCAGGATGGCATTTTCCAGGTTCCCTGTAGTCAGTTCAGTCATTATCTGCATGCCTGTTAACAAAAGCTGTGAAGCAGTCTCTCGTTCATGGGAAGGAACTGACCACACCATAAAGGACTGTCCCTTTACACCCTGTCACCAGTGGGCATTTTTCACTATCAGATTACTGGGAATAGTTTTGGTCCTGGACCAAAAGCATAATAGAAACAATCCCAAACAAGTTAGCTGTTGTAAGAGCTCTTCCCTCAAAACAGCTAATCTTATTGTAAATTCTCATTACTATATATTAATTACATCTTCAATACATAACTATCACTTTGCCTACCAGTTGATAAATTTCAACAGGTTGCTAAAATGCCAATACATTTTGGAGCATTTCCTGTGGCCCATTCTAATGTAAGAACTTGAATTTTCATTCCATAATGCATCAGAAGCCAGACATGCAGAACATTCTGGATGTCATAGAGTTGAATAATTTAAAATGCTAAGAACTTCATTGTCTTCAATTTAGTGCTGTAACTATGTTATTTAATGTGCAGAGGAAAAGCACTATCAAAATCACATAACATAAAAAAAAAAAGCAGAACTGTGATATGCAATAAAATACTATTATATAAAAGTAGACATGATAATATTTTGGTTACGCAACATAAGCTAAATAAAAGTGAATAATCCATATGAAACTCACCTTTTCAAAAGCAGTGCTTCAGTTTAAACAGTTATGTATTTATTCCACTTACAAACCATCAGACAGGTATTAATTACAGGAAGTTTATAGTCATCGTCAACATGTACACTGTGCAGAATCATAAATGCGCTATAATGATCACAAAACAGCAAGCATACAAGTCTGTACACAGCAGGGGGAATAATGCTGAACAAAATATTTTCATCAGTATGTAAAATAACTGCAGTGAAAATTAGAACATTCTGTATTAAAAATGCTGTTGGAAAGCATTATATCTGTATACTGCCAGTGGAAAATTCAGCAGGAGAAGGTAGCACTCCCACCTGAAATACATATTAAATAAAATGGTAGGAGCTGGGTGGGAAAAAGGGAAGCTAAAGCTCAAAGTGGTCAAATTTTATATATTTAATGAGTAGATATGCAGATCACTCAAACACTTCGTGTTTTGGGGCAAGAATATTATTTCCATTATTTATTTGCTTATTTATTTACTTATTTTCTTTGTTTTACCAGAATACCCTTGCCAGGCACATGTCCATTTTCAGAGGAGTCCCAATTACAAAAGCATCTTGGTTATTTAGGTTTATACAGAGACACCTTAAGTTCAAATGACAACTTAGAAATGTGTAATAGCTCAGAAACAAGCTTAGCTGCTGTATACACATATAAGTGATGAATTTTCCCACTGTGTGAAATTAGTAATATGTTAGTTACGCTAACTTATTTAATGCATTAGTTTATTCTTACAATGGTTTCAACTCTCACTAAATCATGTTACTATATGGTGCTTAACATCCACTTGGATCTGGGATCACTGACACAGACCAATTTTAAACAGTATAACATTTTATGTGTTGATGCAAGGGCTTATGGGAGTCATGTAAGGTAGCACTTTTATTAATATCCAATATCATCATGTATCGTGTGCCCACTGATGTCATGATATCAGTTATAGTGTGATGTCAAGATATTACACTATTTCCAATGCATGACATCAGAGATAGTGTGATGTCATGAAATCAGTCAAGTCCTTGTTTTGCCTAGCTGCTAGATGAATTCCACTTAATTGAGTAGCTCACACTAGTTTCACTATCAGCCACTCTGTCTTGGACTAGAGAACTCTACTGATTTTCCAGTGAGAGAGCAAAACTGTACAATAGAACTCTACTGATTTTCCAGTGAGAGAGCAAAACTGTACAATAATTCAAGATCAGCCCCACCACCACACATGCACATACACACATATAATGACTAAATGTTTTTGAGGCATTGACAACAGTACATGTCCGAAATAGAAGCTCATTAACATTGTATACAAGCTCCTTGTTTAGGACTTGGGAGAGAAGGCATTAATTTTCTTAAAAAATACTGCAGATTTGTTACAGTTTGGTTAATAGTACAACCACAAGTTTATAGTCATTTAACAATCAATTATGCTGATGATATAAAGTACATGTGCCTTGAATATATCACTTCTAAGCAAGACTACTTTCAGCATTAAACACAAATATGAGAAAGCTTTGTCTGCAAAGGACCTCTATTATTCCTTCTGGTGTTATATTAAATGTTTTCATATTTTCTCTAGTTGTATACCTTTTACACGTAGAGTCTTCCAAAAAGCATTAAATATGTATTCAATTTGATAATTACTATAGTAAATTGAGACATAGAATGTTACAGTGTATATTTGTCTAATTCATGTGGCTTATAACCTTCTAAAACATTTAACCATTTTGGAAAAACTCTAAGCAAAATCATCCCCCTTGTGAAACACGGATGTAAGACTTGCCAATTATGCAAGGTTATGTGTAATAACAAACTACTCCTAAACCAATTAAATCCTTCTGAAGTGTGAAGTAGCAGGTAATAACATTAAAAATATGATCATCATTTTAACTTACCTGCAGATCCATGGTTGAAGAGACAAGGGTTTTTAAGGTGAGAAAGAAAAAATAAAGAAATACACAATCACAGTAACATTTCAGGATGGTAAAGGTATAGCCAATTTTGGTCTACACTCATCAAATGTGAAACAAAGGTTAGCATACATTACACTATTATAACTTTGTTATGCATGATGCCCTCTCATTATCCTTGAAAATGAGTCGAAAATAACTGTGTTATATTCAGAACTTAGCTATGACAACCTTGTTCCAGAGAAGATCTACTATTTTAACCTCACAATTATAACTAAGAGAACCTCGCACTGCCGCAGAGATGGCTGTTAGCACAGAACTGTCACAAATTAACCAACAGTTTTAAAAGCTGTAATGTACTTTGTAGGGATCTATGATACATGCCCTTGTTGGGTTAAATATGAAGGATTCATATGGGAAGCTTTGTATGTTCTTAAAACTGATTAAAGAAATTCACTTCAACTTCACTCTTGAGGTGAATTTCATGACTTCATTTCTCAAATACATAGGAAACATGATTATGATTATAATGTATGTGTGTTCAAGAAATGGATGGCAAGAAAATCACCCTAGAGTGGAGGGAATCTAAACTTGAGAAATGTATCCATATCAAAAAGACAAGTTGGTTATGATTAGAGAAACCTGATCATAACTCTTTGCAGTATATAGTGCTTCAGCTGCTCCAAAGTACTTAATAGCTACAGAGAAATAAGTGTAGGAGTGAAGTGTACAGCTTTCAATCTGTAAAACACTTAGTGCTGCTACATAATCAAAGGACATAAGTGAAGTGTACATCTCTAAGAACTTAAAGACTGCTACACTTTTGTTTATTTGTGTGATAGCACAAACTATATTACATCTTTTAAAGTTGGTACAGCGCTTAGGATGCTGTTCTGCAGAGGATACTACATTCTACCTCATGTTTATTTGCATGACAACATAAAGTGTATTACAACTTTTAAAACTGTTAAAGAGCTTCAGATGCTGTTCTGTGGAGGCTGCTACATGTGTTGCATAACTACCCTGATCATCTTCTTCTCTTTTTGGCTTTTCCCAGTTAGGGGGTTGCCACAGCAGAACAATGGTCCGCAGAACGATTGAGAGTGGAGTTATATGGTGTCAAGTTGCCAGCCCAGCACCCAACCTTCCACAGAAGGCGCACACATGCACACATTCACACCTAGGGCCAATTTAGAGTGTCTGATCCACCTACAGCATGCCTTTGGGATGTGGGAGGACATGTAGACTCCACACAGAAGGTAGCCCAGCCAAGAATTGAACCAGATAACCTCTTGCTGTGAGGTGGCAATGCTAACCTCTGCACCACTGCAGCCACCCATAACTAGACCTGATCATAATAGCTTTAAATGTGCATAACAAAAGTTGCTATTCATCTCTGGAACCTGTTATGACAGAGTCATGTGGTAGAGTATTGCTTAACTCATTTATCTATCTACCAATTTCAGAACATAATCAGTGATCTAGATTATTATGGTCTAGCCATGGTCTCAAACTCAGTCATAATCCTTTGTACAGTCTTTGTCAATGGATTGTTAGGTATGAAAAATAAATTCCAGGCTTGTTATTCTGCTTTGTCTACATAATAAAATTTAGTATTGTGCTTTGATGATGAAATTAACACAACATAATATCTGAATCATAGAACATCATTTCTACAAAGTAAAAAAGTACTTGCAAACAAGAAAATAAAAATAAAGAAATGGATAAATAAAAAGCCAGAAAACTGTCTAAATTCAAGCAAATGAAATCAGATTAATGAAACAGCTGCGGTGTAACTTCACCGCAATCTGGCCAAAAATAACCAATCCCATCCCATAGCATGTCTCTGAAGCCAGTGACACACAGCCCAAACATAAGAAATATTCAAAAATGGCATTTGAATCTTAAAATGCATTAAATAAATGAAACTATCATGCTCTTCAAGGGGGAAATTCTATCATAAGATGTTTTTCTGAAAAATTATATTTCTCAAGCTGTATAGAAATGATGGCCTCTCAAACATAACCTCTCAAAGTTTGCTCTCATTTTCCTATTTATTTGTACTTCCCTTTATGCTAACAGTTATCTTCTGTGTTATGATTATATGATTCATTGATTAGATATATACATACAAATGTGTCAAGCATAGCCATTAATGCCCTTCTAGCTTGCCAATATACCAAAACACTTGTTCCCATAATAAGTATCTAGGCTGTTCTTAAAACTATCTAAACTAGTAACTTGCCTTAATGTAATTTGGTAGTCTGTTCCACGCATCAGCTGCTCTCCCAAAGAATCAAATAGTACATGATGTAAGTGATATGAGTATCCCAAGAAAACACTGGAAAACCTCACCTATTTGTTGAATACCTCCATTTTCATGCTCTTATCCTAAATTTTATTTTGTACGGTTTTGTTCACTTTAGTTTCATTTAGTATTAAACTAGTTATAGGTAAAGTCCACCACCACCACCTGCAGTCTTACTCAGTCCTTAAGTTTCCTTTCTCCCTACATTATGGTTTAATTACCAGAAACTAGTCTGCACTTTACAGCTCTATCGCTTACTTAATATTGGAATCAAAGGAAGGGAAATCCCACCACCTTTTTTAAGCAGGTCTATATTATAAGCACGAAAAGACTAAACCATGAACGCTTACATGAGCAAAAATGCCAGTAATTGAACTTGCTATTGCCCCCCACATCCCCGGCTAACTATATACTCTAACTCAGAGGTTGCACTACTGTGAGGAAAGGGCAAATATCCCACTCTTCACTGTAACATGACCCCACAATCACACTTTCGATTCCTGGCATTTTCGCTCATGTGAGCGTTCGCAGTTTAGTCTTTTTGTGCTTATAATATAGACCCTTTTAAGCATAGCCTCTCATGCTTTAACAGATGAATTTGTCTGCACACATCATAGACACAGGGAAATTGTATTTTTTCATTTTTTAGTAATACCTACAATCTTACATAGATAGTTATAGGTTTTGCTGATATCAGTACCTGCTATACAAATGCACACTATCATGAATATTTTTTACACTGCCTTTGTTGTAGAAACAGAGGAAAATTTAGTCAGTACACAATGTTGACTATCTCTTTTAAGACAGTGATACATTTTTTGGAGGTATTCTTTTCTGCAACTGCAACACCTTTATAAAGAACCGTGTTTTTGTCTTGTACATAGCATAAAGAATAACTACTAATTTGTAGTGCTCAAGGACACTGGTTTTGACAAAATCATAGTATGATACAATCCAAGAAATCAAGGGAGTTAGCAACATAACAGAAGATTGTAAGTTTTGAAACAGTACTAAGTGTTGTAAGGGTAGAGATAACATGAGAACAGTTATAAAAGTAAAATAATTTGAATAAATACACTGCATTTCTATAACATTCAGGATAAAACATGTTCTTTCCTACTAAACATATTGCAGAATACCAGGAAGCAGTATGCATGTCTTAGAACGTCTTTGAAGTAATAACTGAAAGTTACAGCTCTTGGTTTACAGTGATAGTTTTAATACCCAAGGAAGAATGTGGTGTTCTGTCAGTACCTGAAAAACTACAAACTGATAGTCTTAGGAAAAAGAAAACTGCTGTTCAGCTACTTTATTTTGTTGGTGACTTAGTTCTTTATTTATTTGTATACTTAATTATTTAGGTTCATAGGTAGGTACTAGGCTATCTACCCAAAGGCATTTATAAGCCTAGCCAGAATGTGTTGGCTTTCGCCGCCCCCTTAGATTAGTTCCCTGTGCCTCTGTCCAGCAGATCCACTGAAGTGATCCCCGGGGTAAACTTTGTTTCCCATCCACTCATCAAGATTTTTCTTGAAGAGTGTTAGTGAGGAGTTCTGCCTAATGTAGATTGGAATCTTGTTCCAGAGCATGGGAAGTCTCTGGGACAGGACTCAATCCCTCCAGCATGTTCTATTTATTGTTGTGGTGAGTATTAGATCCCTAGAGCATGTGGCTTGAGGGGATATGATTTTCTTTAGGTGGAGCATGTCCATCAATTCTGGGTTGGACATGGCCTTGTATGTCAGGCAGAGATCACCTCTGAGTAGTCGGTATGCAACCAAGTACAGCTGTAGTTTCTTCAGTTGAGTTGCATAGGGCATCTGTTTGAGGCCAGTGATCCTCTTGGTGAGGCACATCTGTGGTCTTTCCAGCTGTTGCAGGTGTCTTGTAAGGTACATCCCAAATAGGACGTTGTACTCTATGCGTAGAGGGGCACAATTACCTCTTTTGATCTGGATGGAAACCCTTTTGTGATTAGGTGGGCCACATAGAAGGGTTTTCTAACCACTTTGGCAATGTGATTATCAAAGGAGAGATTACTATCTACTTGGGTCCCCAGATCCCTTATTACATCTTCTATATTTAGGGGGCTACCATATATGTGGTAGTTTGTGGGTACTTTGTTTTTTTCCAAAGGGGATGACTATGCACTTTTTGGCATTTAGCTTGAGGCCATGGTTTTGACACAAGGCATCTGTCTCAGTGAGACCCTTTTGGAGGATGTCTGTCAGCTGGAGAGTCAATTATAGCCCCTAGTTTGCAGTCGTCTGCAAACTTGGTCAGCCATAGTCCTCCTGTGCTTGCCTGTATCTCTAAGAAGTATATGATGAACAGGAGGGGTCCTAAGACTGAGCCCTGGGGAATGCCACTTGTAACCGGTTTAGAGTCAGACCTAGCTCCCACAACTCTTACCATGTGGGTTCTGTCCGTGAGCCAGCTGGCAACCTATCTTGTGATGTAGGGGTTTATGTTCAGGTTGGTGAGCTTGTTTATAATACCAGAATGGGGAATGGTGTCGAAGACCTTTGCAAGTTCTAGGTAGGCTGTGTAGACCACCTTTCCCTCGTCTATAGTCTTGGTAACTGTCTCAAAGAAGTCCACCAGGTTTGGGAGGCATGATCTGCCCTTAAAGCCGAACTGGGTAGGGTCCAATATTTGAAGGTTCCCAATGTCTCTGTTAATGAGATCCATGATGATGCGCTCCATAGCCTTGCAGACCAAGCTAGTCAGGCTTATAGGGCAATAGTTTCTGGGGTCTGTTGTGGCTCCACCTGTGTGGAGCAGAATAACCATTGCTGTGCGCCACTCTGTGGGCACGTAGCCTGTGGAGAGGCTGAGTTTGAACAGTGTGTTTAGGTGAGGGGTTAGTTCATCTTTGAACTCGTATAGGACGCAGCCTGGGACACCATCTGGTCCCATTGATGCTGTGTTTTTGGCTTTGGAGAGGGCTGTTTTAACCTGAGTGTCTGATTTCAGGGGCAATACATTCTTCTGGTATGGTTATGGGCCCTTTTGGGGGTGAAGTTTGCACTGAACCTGTCTGCCAGGATGTTGGCGATATCGGTCGGTTCAGTGTATTTTGTGCCATTCTGCACTAACTCCGAGCAGATCTGAAAATTGCCACTTAGATTCTTGACATAGCTAAAGAATGCCTTGTAGTTATCTTTGGAGTCCTTGGCAAATTTTCTTTCGAAACTAGCCTTGGATGATTTTATGAGGGATCATATTTTCTTGCTGATACTGATCAGGGACGTCTTCCCTTCTTGGGATTTTACTCTTTTCTGTACTAGTTTCCTCCTTCTATTGTATAGCTTGTTTATGGCAGGGGTCCACCAGACTGGTTTCCTTTTCTTGGAGGAGTGAGTCTTGGTATTGCTTGGGATAGCATGATCCATGCATTCTTGTAGGTGCACATAGAGTGCATTAGTAAAGGAGTTTGCAGCTTGGGCAGCATTATCCTTTAGCATGGGGGATTTGAAACTTTCCACCTTGGTCTTAAGTAAGTGAAGTTTACTTTTGAAAAGTTTTTCACGGTGGTTTCTTTGACCAGGGGTGGGGACAGAATGTGGATATCCAGAGTGATTAGTTTATGGTCAAATCTAACCAGCAAGGGATTGACCTCTGGTGTGGAACACCGGTCGCCCATGTTGGTGATGACCAGGTCCAATATGTTGTCACCTCTGGTGAGGGTGTTGACCAGTTGATCCAGGGAGTTTGAGTTTATAGATTCTAGGAAATGATGGGCAAAGGAGTTTGTACTTGAGTAGTTCTCACAGTTAATGTTTGGGTAATTGAAATCACCCAATATCAAGGTGTTTGGTAGGACCTTTATGTTTCCCAGTCTTTCCAGAAATGCGGAATGGAGGTCCTGGGACATGGTGGGTGAACTGTAGCAAGCTACAATTTGAATTGCAGTTCTGCCCGTTGTTAGTTGCACATGGATGATCTCTGAAGCATCGTGCTGTGCCACTAACCTGGAGGTGAGGGTATCCTTGATGAATATGGATATGCCCCCGCCTTTTGTAGTTTGGTCCGGGTTTTGTGGCCGAAATGTATGGTATGAGTTGTAGCCTGATAGTGCTGGGATGCTCTCTGGATTCTTAAACCAGGTTTCTGTTACTGCACACATTATCAATTTTCTCCATACTGAGGAGCGCCTCGAGTGTGTGCATTTTGAGGTTTAAACTTCTGGCATTGAGTAGCACTACCCTCAGTTTTTTTGTTACTTGTGCTATTTAAGGTGGTGGGCTTGTCTTTTGAGCCTTGCATAAAAAAGGCAATATGGGGGTGGCAACAGCTTTGGCCAGTACTCAAAAGCCTAAGGGTGACAGGTTCAAGCCATCTTTAGCAAAGCAGCGTGACTTGTCAAGCATGTCATCTCAGGTGACAGACACTGGATCTCCTTTGAATAACACTAGAAGCTTAGCCAGTTGTTGAAATTGATATTTTTTTCTTTATACCATGGTATCATTCTTGGTGAGGGCAGGATGCTACTCAGGGTCAGGGTCATACCACCCTGGGCTATGTGATCAGAGATCTCTTCCATGTCTCTTTTCATGTAGTCCAGGGAGGTATGTCTCAGGTCATTCACACCAACATGGACAATGACAATGATAGAGTCATATTTGTACTTATTCTGGAGTGACCTGAGTGCTTGTGTTGTGGCGGATCCTGGCACCAGACAGGCAGCTAACAGTAACCTTCTCCTTGTTCAGCCTTGTGAGTGGGACGTCAGTGTGCCTGACTATAGAGTCACCTATTACTAGTGTGTTGGGTATGTTATTTTGCCTTAAGGGCTGTGATTGCATGGCACACTGGTTTTGTGAAGTATGTGTTTCATGGTTTGTGTCGGGGGGTGGAGGTTGCTTGGATGTCTGCTTTGGAGGTCTCTGTTGCTTTTGCAGAATTTTATTTAGAGCCTCTGAGTATGTTTTCATGTATTTATGTGTTTTTGCCGGTGCTGGTTTCATAGATCTATGTGAGACTGGTGGTGGTGTGATGCAAGTAATTCCCTTCTCCTCTTGACTGTCTGGTCCAGTCTTGGGATGAGAGAGCTTCGCCTCTAGTTTAGCTGTATAATTGCATCTCTCACATGTATTAGTGTTTGGTGGTAGGAGGAGAGGGTTGTCTGTGTATATGAGGCAGTTGTAACATTGCCTCAAAATGCCCAGATTCACCAGCTGGACCGGAGAGTACACCTGACACTGCCCTTTGAACATGCCTGGATAGGTACAGTGAGCTGTTTTAATGATTGGCTGATGAGATTGAATAGTTTGCCTTGTCCTTCTCTACAGTATAGGGGGGTCTAGTGCTAAGGTTTATTAGTGCTTGCTATGACCTTTGAGCAAGTGCCGGGCTGAGAAGTGAATGGTTTGCATGCTTAAGTTGAAAGTTTGTCTAGTTCCAAAGGAAAAATTGAAGACTGCCTTTTTTAGGCAAAGTTCAAAGGACAAAACCACAGGTACAAGCATGCAAAATCTGAAGGTAATGCTAGTCAATGCTATAAGTCTAAACCTCAAAATGCACTCTCTCGAGGCACTCCTAAAAATGGAGAACATCGATATCTGTGCAGTAACTGAGACCTGTTTCAAGGCTCCAGAAAGCACCCCTGCAATACCAGGCTACAACTCTTACCACACTTTTTGGTCACCAAACCAGGATCAAAACGCTAAAGGTAGAGGAGTGTCGATATTCATCAAGGATATTCACACCACCAGGTTAGTTGCCCAACACAATGCGTCTGAAATTCTCCAGGTGCAACTAACACTAGGTAAGACTGCAATCTAAATTGTAGCTTGCTACAGATCCCCCACCATGCCCCAAGATTCTCACTACACCTTTCTAAACATACTGGAAAATATTAATATACAACCAAACACCCTAATACTGGATGATTTCAACTATCCTCCCATTAACTGGGAAAACTACTCGTGCACCAACACCTTTGCCCAACGGTTCTTGGAATTCATAAATTCCAATGCCCTGGATCAACTAATCCATAGTCCCACCAGGGGCTCCAATATCCTAGACCTGGCCATTACCAACATGGGAAATTGATGCTCCACACCTATGGTCACCCCCTCGTTGGTCAGGTCAGACGATAAGCTAATCACCCTTAACATCCAAATCCCACCCCCACCCCCCAGTAAGGAAACCTCCATAGAAAACTTCTCCAAGGCTAACTTCATGCTACTCAAGCCAGAAGTTACAAACTTCATGACACCCATGCAGACGGGAACTGAAAGTTCGACTGCTGAGTCCTACACTAAGGCACTGTACGAGCACATCCACTCATGCATGAATCATGCCATCCCAAATAGAACCAAGATGCTCTCCTCCAAAAAAGGAAGCCAATCTGGTGGTCCCTTGCCATAAACAAACTTTACAACAAAAGGAAAAAACTGTTGCAGAAAAGAGGAAAATCCTAGGATGCAAATAACTCCCTTACCAGCCTCAGTAAGAAGCTGAGATCCTCTCATAAAATCCTCCAAAGCTAGTTACGAAAATAAATTGCCAAAGATTTCAAAGACAACCACAAGGCATTCTAGAACTATGTCAAGAATCTAAATGGCAATGCTCAGATCAGCTCTGAGCCACAACAGAATGGCATTAAATATACTGATCCCAAGGATATTGCCAATATCCTGGTAGATTGATTCAGTGCCAACTTCACCCCCATCTCACCCCCTTAATGGCCCATCTCAATACTGGAAGATTGCCAAATTCCAGTAATAACGGCCACACAGGTAAAAACCGCACTCTCCAAAGCTAAGAATACAGCATCCATGGGACCAGATGACATCCCGTCTGTGTACTACATGAACTACAAAATGAACTGGCACCTCACCCAAGTGTCATGTTTAATCATACCCTCACCTCAAGCTTTGTGCCCACTGAGTGATCCAACTTGGATCCCGGGAACTACTGCCCCATGAGTCTGACGAGCCTGATCTGCAAGGCCATGGAATGTATTATCATGGAACTTATAAACAAAGACATTGGCAACCTTAAAACACTAGACCCCACCCTGTTTGGGTTCGTGAAGTTCCGATCTTGTCTCCTGAACCTTATTGACTTCTTTGAATCAGTCTCCAGAGCCGTGGACGAGGGTAAGGCAGTCCACACAGCCTATCTCACCTTGCCAAGGCCTTTGACACCATCCCCCACTCTGGAATCAAAGATAAACTTACTGGGCTGGGCATTAATCCCTACATCATTCGATGGGTTGCTAACTGGCTTTCTGACAGAACCCATAATGTAAAAGTAGCTGACTCCAAATCCAGCTTCAGACAAGTGACAAGTGGAGTACCTCAGGGTTCAGTCCTGGGACATCTCTTGTTTGGCATATACTTCTCTGAAGTACAGGCCAACACTAAGGGTATCTGGCTAACAAAGTTCGCAGATGACTGCAAACTGGGAGCCATTACTAAATCCCCAAATGATGTGGATACTCTACAAACGGGCCTTACAGAAACAGATGCTTGGTGCCAGAGCCATGGGCTCAAGCTCAATGCCAAGAAATGTATAGTTATCCCCTTTGGGAAAAAACATGTACCCATGAATTATCACATAAGTGGCAGTACACTAAACATCGAATATGTGATAAGAGACTTAGGGACACAGGTGGACAGTGGTCTCACCTTCAATAACCACATCGCCACAACAGTCAGGAAATCCTTCTATGTGGCACACCTCATCACTAAGGGCTTTTCATCCAGAAAAAAGGAGGTCATTGTCCCACTGTACTCATCCCTCATTAGACCCATTATAGAATACAACACCCCATTTGGTATGTACCTCTCAAGACATCTGCAACAACTGGAAAGGCTGCAGAAATACCTCACTAAAAGAATCACAAGCCTAAAGCAGATGCCCTATGTTGACCACCTTAAAAAACTCCAGCTATACTCTGTCGCATACTGTCTACTCCAAGGCGATCTCTGCTAAACATACAAGGCCATGTCAAACCCAGAGCTGTTCGACATGCTACACTTAAAGAAATCCCAATCCCTCAGAGCCACATGCTCCAGGGATCTAAATCTTGTCATCACAATAGACAAAACATGCTGGAGGGATAGGTTCCTGACCCAGAGACTCCCCAGACTCTGGAATAGACTGCCCATACATGTCAAACAGAGCACCTCTTTGGCCCTCTTCAAAAGGAACCTTGATGATTGGATGGGAGAAAGGAAATTCACCCCGGGGATCACATCAGTCGCCCTGCTTGACAGGGGTCCAGGGAAGTAAATCATGTGGGAATAGCCAGGGAATTGTTATGGCTAGGCTTGTATAGGCCCTAGGGCCGATAGCCTAGTATCAACTTATGAACCTATGAGTAGACTTTGTGGAGCCGGGAATAGTTATACCTTAGCTAACCGGCGCTGCCCGGCACACAAAACCACCCTAATGTGGGTTTTATAGCAGGGAAATGAAAGAGATACAAATTAGCCCAAAATGGCCAATAAACTACTAATTTGTGGGCTGAAACCACTCCTCCAGGGACAGACAGGCTGCTCAAAGCTCCCCTCTCTCACAGGTGAACAGAGAAACTTCATTCTATCCAAGTAAGGTATGGGCAAACACAAACTTGTAACACAGCCCTGAATTCAGCACTAACCAGAAAACTGGACTCTACTAGCTTAAAAAGGCGGGAAAACAATTTTTTTTTTTTTTGTTTTTTTCAGATTTTCAGAAAATAAAGCAGATACAATAAAAAAAACACATTAATGTACAGAAATGGCTATCACACTTGAGTGTGTAGCCTACAACAGTTTAACAGGTAATTTAAACACAAAAACAACTTTGTTAAAGTGCAGGCAGTAAAATAAGTACAACATGTAGCTGAAGCAAACTTTTTAAATCACAGGAACTCTAAAAAATCGGCGTTTTAGGTGGAATTAGCTAAAGGCACGAAAATGCAGAAAAATGATACTTAATCACTCCAAAGTCTCCCTTTTGTCTCTCTGCTGGTGTAGAACTCTGCAGGGCACTAGACAGGAGCCTGCTGAGCTGTATACAAGCACAAAAACCTTGCAAATGCAGGTTTTATAGCAGGGAAATTAAAACATTAGAAATTAGCCCAAAATGGCCAATAAACTACTAATTTCAGGGCTGAAACCACTCCTCCAGGGACAGATAGGCTGCTCAAAGCTCCCCTCTCTCACAGGTGAACAGAGAAACTTCCTTCTATCCAAGTAAGGTATGGGCAAACACAAACTTGTAACACAGCCCTGAATTCAGTACTAACCTGAAAACACAGCAAGAGGTTCTCCCGTTCGATTCTCGGCTAGAGTGCGGGGAGTGCCTTCTGTGTGGAGTCTGCATGTTCTCCCCGCGGCTGGGTGGGTGTTCGAAAGACATGCGCAAATGGGCATGCCTTCGTTGAAAGTTGCACGTCGAGCTGGCACCTCGGTGTTCGTGAAAATCTACTGCCAATCATTAATG
Source organism: Protopterus annectens (assembly GCF_019279795.1). Classification (NCBI taxonomy): domain Eukaryota; kingdom Metazoa; phylum Chordata; order Ceratodontiformes; family Protopteridae; genus Protopterus; species Protopterus annectens. The sequence continues at coordinate 180,103,395 of NC_056750.1, read as the reverse complement.
GACTGGAGTTCCACTGTGGCGACCCCAACTGGGAAAAGCCGAAAGACAAACAACAACTAGCTAATAAAGGCGGGAAAACAAGTATTTTTTTTTTTTTTGTTCTTTTTTTCAGAAAATAAAGCAGATACAATCAAAAAAACACATCTGTTTGCAGGAAAGTGCTATTAGACTGTTGCCTGTCTTCAGCATATGACCGAGGAGATAAGCTCCAAAGAAAATAACAACCATATACAGTAATAGTAGCTACAGCATTACAATTTCTAGTAAGTGTTTTTATATAGATATATAGATAGTTACAGATATACTAAAAGATGTATTTACAAGATGTGACAAGGAAGGTTATGATGCAAATGTTTTGCAACAAATTGCAGTAAAAAAATATTTATACAAGATTATATTCACATGGTAAAAACTGAAACGTCTAGTTATATCGGGGCAATGTATTTTTAGTTTACTTGTTAGTCATTTCAGTTTATATTTCATTAAGGTGATGGATAAGTCTAACTAAAAAGTGGGACAATTAGTTTCAATGGTGAAAGAAATCATCTAGTGAGTAATGATTTAAAAGTGAGGCTAGGGAAGAAAATAGTAATGAATGTAAGAAGAGAAAGGAGAGGAATGTATGAGTATATATGGATAGGTAGCTAAATAGGAAGATACTCGTTACTAAATTTAAAATATTAAGGGGAAAATATTATATACATATATATATATATATTAAAATATTAACATGAATGTATAAGTATATTTGGATAGGTGGCTAAATAGGAAGATACTCATGTTACTAAATTTAAAATATTAAGGGGAAAATATTATATATATATATATTAAAATATTAACATGAATGTATAAGTATATTTGGATAGGTGGCTAAATAGGAAGATACTCATGTTATCAAATTTAAAATATTAAGGGGGAAAAAAAAAAAATATATATATATATATATATGTGTGTTAAGATGAATGTATGAGTATATTTGGATAGGTAGCTAAACAGGAAGATATGCATGTTACTAAATTTAAAATATTAAGGGGGAAAAAAAAAAAAAAAAATATATATATATATATATATATATATATATATATGTGTTAAGATGAATGTATGAGTATATTTGTATAGGTAGCTAAACAGGAAGATATGCATGTTACTAAATTTAAAATATTAAGGGGAAAAAGACAAAGTGAAGCTAATCACTGTGCTGGATAAAAAGTGTAATAGTGTGAACATGAATTAGAATGCAGTCTATTTTACAGAAGGGTGAAGAGGGATGCAGAGAAAGAGATCATTTGGGTATTCGAGAAAAAATATGTAAAATGTAGGTTTGTGTCATTTGGTTGGACTGGAGTAAATAGTTAGATTGTATGGCATTATAGACAGTTGATATGGATTGCTCAAGGTGGCATGAATAAGTAAGAATAGATAAGAGCAGCTTAGGGAACAATGCAAATCAGTGTAATTCAGACATAAAATGAAAAACAATCAGCTTACAGAAGCTGTGTAGGATGCATGTGACACATTACACTGTTTTATTTACATGGGATGAAAAAAACATCTTCCATATGATTAGCATGACTCATAAAAGAAACTTGAAATGGATTTGGGGACAAGAAGACAAAGCAGGAAAACAAGATCATGTTAGTAGGTAGACCTCAAGATTACCATTTTGTCATAAAATATACTAAAATATAATGAGACACTAAGAGTGATTTTAATGAATTACAACAGAGATGAACAAAAGAGTAAAAAAACATTTCTGAGTTCTAAGATGTTTTTGTTCTTTAAGAACTGGCACCAATACATTCAAGATCAGCAAAGTAAGAAATTATTCCAATTAACCAAAGATGTTAAACATCATCTGAAAATAAAATGATCGTGTGATTAAGATGCAATGAACATCATGATGTGATGAAAGTGAAGATAAGATGTCAAGGAAGATGAAGATGATTCAAATATATCTTCATATTCATTTTTCATCACCTTCATTGCATCTTCATCAGCTTCATCACAACCTTCATTTTCACAGACAGATTATTCCAAAAGTTTTCATTCTTGCACTAATCTATTGAACATATAGCACACACAAAGACACTGCACGACTATCACTGATTCCCATGTTTCTAGTTTTCTTCCTAATAAGAAGCATATCATGGGATCACAGGATCATAGGAAGTTACTAGGCTAATGTCCCTAGGACCCTTTCAAGCCTAGCCAAGTTCTTACCCTTATTTCCATGATCAGCACCTATTGCCCCTGTCCAAGAGGGACACAGGTGGAACCCCAGGGTGAATTTACAATCACCCATCCAATCATCTAGACTGCATTTGAAGACAGCCAATGTGGTGCTCTGTTTGACATGAAGTGTGTCTGTTCCAAAGGTGTGGTAACCTCTGGGAGACAAATCTGTCCCTCCAGCAAGTTTTATTAATGTCGCATACCAGGCTAAGGTCTTTAGAGTGAGTAACCTGTCTGCCATTTGACTTATGGATATGCAGCGTTTCTAATAAACCAGGGTCAGATATTGCCTTGTATGCAAGACAGAGATCACCTCTGAATAGTCTGTATGAAACAAAATAAAGTGACAGTGATTTTGGATGATCCTCATAGGACAGATGCTGAAGACCTTGAATTTTCCTTGTGATGAACCTTTGTGGTTTCTCCAATTGCTGCAGGTGCTTGGAAAGGTACATACCAAAAGAGTCGTTGTACTCAATTATTGGCCTGGATGAGAAAAGAGCACAGGGAGGTTATAACTTCTTTTTTTTCAGAAGGCAATGCCCTTACTTATGAGATGAGAAATATAGAATGCACTTCTTACCACTGTGAAGACATGGTGGTCAAAGGTAAGGTTGCTATCAACCTGTATGCCCAGGTCTCTCACCGCTGAGTGCATACTTATGGTGTTGCTGTTGATGTGGTAGTTAGCAGGAACATTGCTATTACTGAAAGGAATGATACATTTTTTGCATTGAGTTTAAGGCCATGACTTTGGCACCAATCACTTGTTTGTGTAAGATCCTCTTGTAGTATGTTGACATTGTTTGGAGATTCTATGACTGCTCCCAGTTTGCAGTCATCAGCAAACTTTGTCAGCCACAGACCTTTAGTTTTTGCTTGTACTTTGGAGAAATAGATTCCAAACAGTACAGGTCCCAGGACAGATCCCTGTGGAACACCACAGGTTACAGGTCTGCTGTTGGAGGTGGAGTCCCCTATTTTGACTATACGAGTTCTATCAGGTTGATGCCTAGATGGGTGAGTTTGTCAATGATGCCATAGTGGGGGATAGTGTCAAACGTCTTGGCTAAGTCCAGGTAGGCTGTATGCACAGATTTGCTCTCATCCAGAGCCTTGGTGACTGTCTCAAAGAAGTCCACCAGGTTTAACAGGCATGATCTCCCTTTGACAAATCCAAACTGAGTAGAGTCAAGTGTTTGAAGCTTTTGTATATCTTTGTTGATAAGGTCCATTATGATTCACTCCATGGCCTTGCAAATAGGTCTATAGCTCCTGGGGTCAGTGGAAGCACCATCTGTGTGCAAGGGAATAACAGTGGTTGTTTTCCATTCAGCTGGTATGAAGCTGGTGCTTAGGCTATGATTGAAGAGAGTACCCAATGGTGTTGTTAACTCATGTTGGAGTTCATGTAGGACGCAGCCTGTGATGTTATCAGGTCCCATAGATGCTGTGTTTCTGGCCTTGAGAGCATTTATGACCTGCTCTTTAGAGCTACAAGGTAGGAAACAGGTGGTAGGGATGTCCTGAGATACTTGTGGGGGGGGGGGGGGGGCAGGGGAGTGAAGTTTTCACAGAACCTGTCAGCCAACAGGTTAGCTATGTCCACAGGCTCAGAATATGTGGTATCATTAACTACCAGTTTGGCACAAATCTGGGCCTTTTGTTTTAGGTTATGTATGTAACTATAGAATGCCTTGTGGTTCTTCTTTGTTGAGGAAGCTAATTTGGACTTGTAGTTTGCTTTGAAGGACTTCACAAGAAGTCTTATTTGCTTGTTTAAGCTGAGGAGAGAGTGTTTACAGGTTAAGAGGGCTCACTCCCTCTTACTCTTAGACAGCAATTTCTTCCTCTTATTGTAAAGCCTGTTAATGGCAGTTGTCCACCAGACAGGTTAGCATTTCCTTGAGAAGCTTGTTTTGGTCCTATCAGCTACAGCTGAGTCAATGTAGTTATACAGGTGTTTGTATAAAGCATTGGTGTAGAGCTTGGCATAGTTGTCAGTTCCATCTGAGGGGGGAGGTGCAGTGAAGCTATTTCGACCACCCCCTAAGTGGTTAAAATTTGCTATGAAGAAATTTTTTAGTTTAGCTGCTGATGGGGGGGGGGGGGGTCAGGTGCGATAGTTACTTCGAATGAGACTGATTAGTGGTCAGGTCTCACCAGGGAGTACCTCACAGTGAGTGTGCTACAGTGGTCCCCCATATTGATAAGCACCAGATCCAGGATGTTGGCATCCTTTGTGGGGATGTCAACCAACTGTTCCAGGGCATTAATGAAGTTGAGGAACATTTGGGCAAGTGAGTCTGAGCATGAGTAATTTACCCAGTCAAGGGATAGGTAGTTAACACTGCCCAAAACCATGGTGTTTGGATGTATCTTGACAGACTCAAGTAGATGCAAATAGGCAGAGTAGGTGTCCTGGTTCATGGAGGGGGTCCTGTAGCTGGCAACGACTTGAATAGGTGTCCTACCAACAGTTAATTGCACCTGAAGTATCTCCAGGGAATTATACTTTTTAACCACTCTGGAGGTGTATTTAGCATTAATGAATATTGATACACCACCTCCTTCAGTTTTCACACCTTCAGTTTGATTTCTGAACATGTGGAAGGACGTGTAACTCAGTATGGCTGGGGTGCTCTCCACAGCCTTGAACCAACTCTCCATGACTGCACAAAAGTCTGCGTCTTCCAAGGTGAGGACAGCTTCTAGTGAGTGCAGTTTCATGTTGATACTCTTAGCATTTAGCAGCATAACTTTGAGGATGTTTTTAGATGGAGTTTTTACATTGGGAATTTTGTCCTTGAGACACTGCCTAAAAAAGGCACTATGGAGGTGGCAACAGCCTTATCCAGTAGCTAAAATTCCAGGGGTGACAGATGAAGACCATCTCTGGCAAAGTATCAAGATCTGTCAATCGTGTTATCCCAGGATGGCAGATAGTGGATCCTCTTAAGACACCAGAAGCTAAGCCAGTTATTGAAATCAGTCATTTTCTGTTTGTATTGAGGCATTATCCTAGGTGAAGGTAAAATGCTGCTTAAGGCTAGGGACATACCTGCTTGAGACGCAGTCCGAGAGCTCGGTCATCTCTCTCTGTTATCAAAGATAGACTAATGTCATGCCTTTCTAGCTCAATACTCCTTAGGCATAGCCATCTCAATAAAAACATGGATAAAACTGGAAATAAAAGATACTAAAATTCTACCCGCTAGCTTCAGCATGCACAAGGTTGATAGAGAAAACAAAGAAGGAGACAGCATAGCTGTAGCATACAAAACTAATACTGACATAAGACAACATACCCTTTAACCCCACATTTAATAAAGCAGAAATAATCAACACGCAACTTCAAGTTAACCCAAAAAATTACCTTGGCACATTTATCAAGAAACCATAATTATGGGAGCTCTAAATATTGATTGGCAGTCATGTAACTCAGATACTCCTCAAACTCCCTGAACCTATATGTTTTCTCCCAATTCATACAATCCCACCAAAAGATTTGATAGGAAAACAGACAATCAACACTTGACTGTATCTTAACCAGTAAAATGTCTACTATAATCCTTACAGACTGAGCAGCCAAGTGCTCCGGATCATGTGGAATGATCCACATTTAACATGAAATCACTTTTCCGCTGTTCCGCATGAGCAGTGTTGGCTCCACTACATGAGTTTTGATAGGTTCATATACTACAATTACAGCCAATCAGCATCATGGTATATGAACCAATCAACTAATTGCTTCTGAGGCAAAGGCAGCCAATGACAAACACTGCAATTTGTCCAATAGTGCTCTAGCAATAGTTTTCATTCCGCTGCAATGCCTTCAAAAGGCATTGCAGGGCACAGGAAGATCACCTTTCTTTACCTAGTGTGAGGAGGATATTCGTGGTGTTCACTGTCAGATTGTTGTGGAGTGGAGAAACTGGATTCATCTCTGGTGATACGAGCACAGAATCAGACAACAACTGAAGGACCTGGCAGCACCAAATGGGAGTCAAAATCCACAGCAGTCAGGAACAGAGATCAGGCATCCTAAAACCAACCATATCAAAAGGCTGAGATTTCTTTCTGTGCGCTGTCTGACTTTGGTTGAAAGGAATGGTCCAGGTGTTGCTGTTGCTGGGCTGCTGATAGCAGTTGTTTCCTGGAAGTGTCATCCTAATCTTGGATTCCTGATTCCCAAATTTTGTTGTGAACTGTGCTGCAGCTGGTTTGTTTCGTGTATTGGACAGAGAGAAATAGATGCATATGTACACTGTATTGTTCAGACAGAAGTAGGGCTTGCAGTATTTGATTATTTCTTCATGTTTTTTTTTTTTTACTTGTGTATTGACTAGTCCCTACTTTTGACTCCATTGTTAGCTCTATCCCTCTTACTCCCTCCTAAGATTGCGTTTTTTTGGAAAAAAGGTGGTAAAGTAAAATTTTGTTTCAGAAAATGTGTAATTCACTTTCTCTTATTCTGTCAATGTCTCAAGTCAATAGTAGTGTAAGTGTCTGTCCCTAATTATTTGTTCCTGATTTGTTGATCTGTGAGACTGTTTAGCTCAGGCAGGAGTAGAGCTTGCAAAAGTCAGTACTTGACACTTGTGTATTTACTAGTTCCTGCTCTGAACTCTGAAAAGTTAGCTCTGTCCCTTTAACTATCTCCTAAAACTGGTATAGAAAAGGTGGTGGATTATAACCTTCTTGTTTCAGAAAATGCTTATTATTTCACATTCTCTTATTCCATCAATATCTCGAGTTAATAGTAATAAGCGTCTCTGTCCCTGATTTGTTGAGAGCTAATAATGTATTTCATGTGGTGGCATCCTGGGTTGAATACTGTTGTAACTTTGTTGTTCATTAATTCAGCCAATCTTATTTTTTAAAGATACATTCACTGTATAGTTCAGGCAGGAGTAGTCAGTGTTAACCATTTGTGTATTGACTAGTTCCTGCTTTTGATTCCTAAAGGTTAGCTCTGTTAGTTTTATTTCCTCCTACAACTGGTGATTTTTTGGAGAAAATGTAGTGAATTATACCCTTATTGTTTCAGAAAATGTTTATTAATTCAACCTCTTATTCTGTCAATGTTGAAGGTAATAGTAATATGCTTTTTTTGTGGATTGACCTACGTTTGACTCCAGTGTTAGCTTTGTTCCTTTTACTTCCTCCTCCTACAGCTGGTGATTTTTTTTTTTTTTTTGAGAAAATGCAGTGAATTATACCCTTGTTGTTGCAGAAAATGTTTATTAATTCAGTCTCTTATTCCAATGACTCAGGTTAATAGTAATATTTTAAGTGTCTCTGATTGTCCCTGTTACTAAGACTTTAAGTTAGTCTTGTCACAACTACTAATTTAATGACCATTAAATATAGGTTGCTGTAAGATGTGTACAGTAGCCACAACACAGTTAGTAATGCCTCATGGTAAGATGCTGCTAAGAAAGCCACAGCAGCACACAAGTGTGCATCTGAAGCATCTAAAGTATGGCACAATGCTGTTTGTTCATGCGCTTAGTGTGTACATGGAATCAGTTGTATAATATGTAACAGATCTGTTTATGTAGCAAATGGTATTAATGAGCATGTGATTTTAGTTTTGATTCTGTACAGAAGTGCATGGTACGGTTATGCTTTTGTAGATTGTTAAATAAGTTTTGGATTTGACTCATAAGTATGACTTATTTTACAAATGTTCAACAAGGTTCCCAGGCAATGGCGCATTTGTCACACAGTGCAAACATAAGGTGTTCCACGGTTTGAATGTTTGCTGCACACTTTTAGGGTTTGTGTTCTACACTGGCCTCTTAAGAGGTTGAGACCTATGCTTACAGGATGCCTACCAGATAATACCAGTGATCATCTCCCAACTTATATATTGAGACCATAACTAAACCTAAATGGGTCAATAAAATATAATCAGACGCATAACCTAAAAAAACTACCAAAACCTCCTGTGCCACAACTCTTCGTCTGTGTAATTGGAATATACTCAAAATTCTACCCCTTGATGATGCCATCTCCCAATTTAATACCTTCCTTAATAGCCTAAACAAACAGCCCCAATCAGATCAAAGAGTGAAATATGCCCCAACTCTCTGGCTTACAAAGGAAACTACTGATTTTCTTAAACAAATGGACAAGAAATGGGAACTATGGCACGCAAAAAGAACTTAAGAATTCTTCCAAACTTTCAGACATCTGCCAAAAAGTAGACAAAAAGATAAACAATTGTACTACTCTATGCCTCAAAACATATCCTTCTCTATATCCTTCTACTAAATGCTCATGCTTATCCCTCACCTTCCCTCCTACCTCTTTTTTCTTTCCTCTCTCTATCTGTTTCTGTAAGATCTCGTCTTATTTCTTATTAACCCTTCTGACTTTTCTCTCACAACCACAACTGAGCTATTAGTCCCTGCATATTACCCAGTACTACATACTAGTAATAATGCTATGTATCAGACTTCATATACCCCACTACCCTATTCTACCCAGTGCTATATAATACTAATACTGCTTCCTATCAGACTTAATATTCCCCACTACCCTATTACTACTAATACTACTATGTATCAGACTTAATATACCCCACTACCCTATTCTACCCAATGTTGTATACTAATACTCCCTCCTACCACAATTATACCAAACTACCCAATGCTATATACTACTAAGACTGCTATGTATCAGATTAAATATACCCCACTACCCTAGTCTACCCAATGCTATATACTAATACTGCTATGTATCAGACTAAATATACCCCACTACCCTATTCTACCCAATGCTATATACTACTAATACTGCTATATATATCAGACTAAATATACCCCACTATCATATTCTACCCAATGCTATATACTAATAATACTGCTTCGTATCAGACTTACTATACCTATGCCACCAGCCAAAACACATTTTTTGCCTATCTCACTTAGCAAAAGTAATGCCTGTGAGTATAATGGAACTCCAACAAATAGTATGCACGTTTTTCTCAAGTTTAATAAAGCTCCAAATAACAGTATGAACTTTTGTCATTTGTTTTACTGTAATTTTTTATACCCAACATAAATATTTACATTTTTGTCATTTAGTTATTAAACATCTGTATTCCCTGCATCAATGTCAAATTATTAACTGTACTTATACATTCTATATTTACTACTATCTGGCATATATGTAGTTGATTTTTTTTATGTACTTAATCTCTCTTTTACTATGGATATAACTAATTGTAGAGCTTTACTCTCTCTGGGCCTCCTCTGAAAATGGATGCTGCCCAGTCAGCCTTTCCCAGTAAACAATAAATAAATAAAATGAAAATAAAAGTGATCACCTTTCTACTGTTTTTTACAGTGTCCTTAGCACACAAGGTCTGATCTTAACATTGCTAGGGGGTACTCACAATTTTGTTAAGCACCTTTTTGATGTCAGAAACATGCTTAGCAAACTTGTCCATGTTTTAGGGTGTAATCAAGGTGTTCCATGCACTGCAACTATTTATTATGTCTGCTTTATTACACTGTATTCCAATTGAAATACACTTTAAGATTCTTATCCTATGCTATTGTTTGCATTTGTGAACTTTTTTTGCATTTATTTATTCATTCATTTATTTGTTTATGTATTTATTTATTATCTGACAGACTGGTTGAGCTACTAATTGATTATGCTGCATTCTGTGCCTCCTTTTGTGATGGCCTTGGCTGCAGAGTACCAAAAGCATGCCTACCCACTACAAACTGTGTCTCCAAAATGAACCATGAGCAATTGGTGCCAGATGGTATGGAATAAGGAAATGCTTGGACAGCTGCTCAGTATGCAATAACTACAAACTTATGTTTATTAAACTTAATACATACAGTTCCACTAAAGCATCTGAAGTAAAAACTGCATATCCTACAATCAGAAATCCCACTGAAGAATGATAGCAGCATAATCGATGCAAAAAAGGTAAAGCAAACCTTTGTTCATGATCTTTAAGCAGTACATTGCAAGGCAAAGACAACCTTGCACAACCTTAAAGTGCTACATCATTGACATTAGGGACACTCGTTGTTTCTCCATGACAGAGAGACTATCCCTTATTAAAAAGTCTGCTGTTGTCGACATTGTAAGCCCTCAAAATCCCTTCTGGAGCATGCATTCTCTCCCTGTTTTTGGCTATTGAACATCCTAGGATCGGTGCAGTCAGATGTAGAAAAAACATGTCTGTTATTTAGCTACTTTATACCATTCCTTCTCACAATTAGCATACATTAACTACCTTTGAGGTGTAACACAGGATAGCCACCTTCAAAGTGAAAGGTTCACCATTTTGTTTCGTTTTGGTAATGTCTGCTGAAACAATTACTAAGGCTTTTAAAATGTGGTTACGTCATCATTGTCCTTTTTATTTATTTAAATTGCACAAACTTACAATTCTGCACAATCCCACTGAGTATGCAGTTGTAGATTTTTTTATTTTTTTTTTAACCTGCTGTAGATGAACAAACTTATCAAAGCATCCCACTCTAATCCTCCACTGTAACCCCTTTATCACTTATTTTATACTCTAGATAACTCTAGATAACTCCTCTGACAAAACTATCATAAACTCTGATTTACTTGAGTGAATAAAAGCTACTGTTTATTACGCATTTATTACGCATTTGGATTTATTGGAAGGAACTGTCTGAAAGAACTTGTGGTCTGAAAAGACATTTGAGTGAATACTTGAAGAATTTCTGAGTGCTTTTAAGTGCTTTTTAGTACTTTTAAGTGCTTCTTCTCGGCTCGTTTTTTGTGCTCTATCAGAAGGTTTTTGCCTGACTTGGTTCGCACGAATGCCTGGGTGGACCCTGCACAGTTGGTTTATTACCATTACTATTTTATGTGTTTCTGATTGTATGTTCCCTTTCAACCTCTTCAAAAATCTATTACTATATCCGACCAACAATCGGACACTGCTTTTTCCAAATCTTTGTATTTCCCAAGAAACCTCATTGTTTTATATTTGTCTGCCACAGAGTTTCAACTTCATATATTGTCTATTTATGTTTAAAGAATATTTCTTCTTCTACACCCATTGCTATACTTTCTTTTGCAATATTGTTGCTGTTGAACATTTTGTAATATTCCTAGTAGTAATGTGGACTGCACAGTCATTTTACTAACTGTTCGTGTTTGTTGGACTGAAGAGTCGGTTTATTAAAGTATTTTTGTGTGGATCTTGGATTTGTGCCTTCTTCAAACTGTTCTACGTTTTGGTGTTTAATGTTATTTAATTGTAATGTCTTTACCTTCATTTTATGTTATTTGTGTGAAGCTTTTCTCCCTGGGCCTCCTCTGATACTGGGTCAATCCCGGCCCAGTCAGACTTTCCCAGTAAACAAATGCAAAGTAAATAACAAAAGGAACCAATCTAGTAATAATTCCTTTCCTCACTCACATCCTTGTTCATCCTGTTAGGCATACCAGACCTCTTTCTAATACTGGAAACCATGATCCTTCTTACCCTTTAACCACACTCATCCTTCTATCTTTCTGTTCTCGTCTTACCACACTATACTGGTATGCTTAAAACCTAGACTGCGAGTTCCTTATCCAACAACATTCCAGTAAACTACTAACAACTTAAGTCTTTACACTCATTATGCTCTTAATGAGAACTCTACATCTGTTTGAATTTAGGTCTCCATGAAAGATAGCACTGCCTCCCAGGAGGAGTCTGCTGTGTTCCACATCTAGTGCAGTGTTACAGTAGTCCAAGCTGTGTTTCACCCTTAAAGAATGTTGTCCCTTTTGCTTCAGGTTTGTATCAGTGTGGAGTTAATACACATGTAATGGCACTGTGGGGGGAAAACATTGCAGTGCAGGAGGAACTTGTACCTGCACAAAACAATATTTAGCTTTCTTTCTCTAAATATGCAGTGTATATGCATTTCAGAAATTTGCAGTGGGAGAAATGTTGGCAGGGAATCAGATTTCAAGTTCCCATAGTACATCTACTCCTAACTTGTCTTTACGCAACAAACTCAGTTTATAAAATAATAAATCCAACAAAACTCCCTCAAATGAACTTACATCAAACATAGGCAGTGAAATTACAATAGACCCATACAACCTCCTTCCTCAAATGCCAAATACAGCCTCTCCTGTAACCACTGGACAAGTTATACTAAGACTAAAGCTTCTACCCCAGTGATCCTTTCCTGTGCAAAAATGGTTGTTATGCAATGACTGGTCATTACATTCTAAATCGTGCACGCTGACTGGTCAGCCTGACCAGCTTGCCCGTTGTAAAATCCAGCATATACCAATAGAAAAATGTCCAGTCATCCGGACTTTCTTCTATTAATATATGCTACTGCTTTCCAGTTTTCTTGAGCTAACAGGTCGAGAAGTATGAAATGTTAACTACGGAGGTAAAAGAAAGACAAGTTAGAAATACAAGGAAAATCAGGTAGGTTGTACAAAACTAAAGAAACATACCTGATTTTCCTTGTATTGCCCTGTCTCTCTCATACCTCTGAAATGCCAGGATTTCAAACTATTTTTAAATAAATAAAGAAAGAAGCAATGGAGATCTTCGCTTCTCCATTGCTTTCTTTAAAAAGCATTGATGTATTGCACAAGCGAGGGAACATAGGTGCCATACACATGTGCAGTACATCAGAAAAAGCCCCATGATACTGGAAAAAGCACAAGAACACCAAGGTGCACTCCATTATATAAAGACATTATTTAAGAAAAGTAATTAACTTTTTTCTTAAATAATGTCATTGTGTAATAGCAATAACCCTTGGCTGGGTGTGGGCAATGCTGGATTTACCCACGGCTGGCTTTGTCTGGTCACTTGGGTAAATCCAGCATTACCCACACCCAGCCATGGGTTATTGCTATAGAGCAGCATAACCTTTTACAATATGTCTTCCAACTTAAACTAGTCATTGTTTGGAACATAAACCCAAACCCTGGCCCAAACTTCTACAACTATGACCACAAAAATCAGTTCCCTTTTCTACCTACATTAAACACCACTTTGCAAATTTATACCTTGCAGACTTATACAAGTACATCTTTTCCTCTATCAAACACCATAACATGATCAACGAATAGTACCTGTTCAAGCCATAACCAAACAACCATAATACCAAACCTTGTTACCTCAGTTAAAGGCATATAATTCTGCCACATTAATGTCCAGAGTATTATGAATAAACTTGACAGTATTGAGTAATGTATAACCTATAACAACCCAGATGTCCTAACTATTAATGAAACATGGATTAAAGCCTCCATATGCCCTTCTTCCTTTCTAAATAATAATTTCCTGGAGGATAAGCAATGCTCAGAGCTCCTTGTAAAGAAAAACCCATGCTTCCCAACATCACTGAGAGAGTGTAATTCCCTTCCTTAAAGTAATGCCACAACTGAGTCCTGACCTCGATTACATTTGTCTCTCAACTCAAACCACTGTTTGACACATCTCTTACTCCCCCAACTACCATAACAATATCTGAATGCGCAATAATTAAAATCTGAAATTATTGTAACAATAAAATTATCATCCTGAGTGATTTCAGCCTGAAAACCTTTTTAAACAAAGGATCCAAATTATTTTTTCTAATGTAATCTTTCCCAGCTTAACTTCCCTAGAAGATTAAATGTGTCCAAAGGAAATGTTCCAGCTCTGAATCACTTAATTACTACTATACCACACAGTGTTTTAAAAATGAACATGCCTGCCTAATAAACTCAGTGGCCATCTCCCCATACAAGACACTGTCATATTTAAAGCTCTGCACACATGTCCCTTAATAACTGAAACATGAACCATATATGAAGCTAAAGAGGACACTATATTCACTGACGCCCGTAATTTAGATTGGAAAGGTAGAAGGAAGACTGCATTAAAGGGACTGGAGACAGATGGGATGTTCCCGAGCTGCTTGAGAGAGAATGCTGGCAAAATCCTTCCCATTATTTCACTAGTGATTATTAGATAAAACAAAGCATGTTAAAGACGGAGTTCAAGGTTTCTGAAAAATCATGGAAGAGGAAATAAGTTGATCAGATGGACAACTATATGACATTATATAGAATCTACAAAGGGAACTAAACTCAAGCGCAGTTGCAGTGTATTTGCTTCCTTCTGTTAATGGGAAGTGGGCCAATGCAAAAGACAGGGAAATGAGAAAATATAATTGAAACTGCATGTGCAGAAATGCAACAGCAGACAATAAGTATGTTACATTGTTGTGTAACTTGGGGAGGGTGGAAAATGAGATGCATCACTCAGATAAAAATGAATGTGATTAATGGCTTCCAAATGACCTTAAAGTATTTTTTTATATAAAATAAAAGGGTGAAGTCATTGCAAAAGTAAATAGTCAAGCGATAAATACTGAAATAGGATGGAATAAAAGTGAGTGTGTATGCCAACAGGCATTCAAAAGTTCCTGATGAATGAATGGGCATGCAGTAAATTAAATAACAAATGAAGGGTAAAGTTGAACATGGAAAGAAGTGTGACTGGCCGACGAGGAAACTCTTAGAATACAAGCACAGTGACTGACAGGTTGATGGACATTCTGCAAATTCTAAAGAGCTGTGATATTAGGCAACACAAACCAGTTAAAGATAATTAAATCTGCTAACAGCAGAGAAAAATAAGTCTGGGAAAGGATAGACAAGTAAAGCAAAATGAAGAGACTGAGTTATGGAGGATAAAATGGCATGAAAAGTAGTATAAGTATGAACCTGCAGAGGTTATGCAGAGCAGAGAAGTAGAAAATGAAGTATAGAAACCGGCAGTAAAGGAAACTGAAGTGTTATAAAAATCTGGAATGAAAGGGCTGTACTGAGGAGCACAGAAGAGGCAGAAAAGGCTAAGTTACTTTTCAGACCACTGTAAATGAGCTTTGGCTCAGGTGAGGGAGGAACAAATTAAATGTTACTTCTTTCATATAGTAATAGACATGTTAAACATGGCATTTTTTCAAGGATGTCTGGGATCTAGCTAATAAAATACACAACCAGGCAGATTAAAAATTTGGGGAGAGGAAGGATAGACAAGAGTAAACTGATAAGATAAATGGTGACTAAAGATTAAACACAGGAGAATGAATCTAAGGGAACTAAAAGAGAACAATACTGAATAAAAATAAATATAAAATATTAATCTGTGAAATGACAAAAAATAATACTGAATAAAAATAAATATTAAAACATTAATCTGGAATGTGAATGGTTTGAGACATAAAGGGAAGGAGAACGGAATACTAACATATAATGAGAGAAATGGAGCCCATGTGGTGGTGTCACAGGAAATCTATTTGAATAGACAGGATCTTGAGAGGCTAATAAGAAGAAGCAGAATGGCAAGGTATTTTGCAAACTTGGAGGAAGTTAGAAAGATGGGTATAATGATAATATTGAAAAAATATTTGGGAATACAGCTAGAGGAAGACTGAAAGGATAAACTGGGATATTATGTAATGATCAAAGGGATCTTTTCAGGAAGGAAAATTACTCTTGGAGGGGTATACTTACTTCCTAGTTTAAAAATCCAGGATATGATGAACGTGATGCCATTTCTGCAAGATCTTACCTTGTCAGTGAGAAACCAGAACTTGATTTATACCACAGAAAATGTTTCATTGGGACCAATAAAGGTATAATTCCCTTTGAGGGAAGATATTCAGTGAAATATATAATCCTCTTCAGGGTAACAGATGCAATACAATCCATAGAGAGGGACATAAACTTCACACAGTTCTCGGGGAGATATAGCATCCGGGCAAGAATGAATAGATGTTGTGTGACAAAGAAGCATGTACATCTCATACTGGCAACAATTCACCTGGTCTCTGTCAGATCATGCTCCTTTGATGGTAAAATTAAAGTTGGGTAGAAGAGGTAAGGAAACGTGCATAGGTAATTCCCTATGCACCTGCTAAAAAGAAGCCATTTGCAAATTGGGCAGACACTATATTAAAGGAGGTGTTGGATGAGGTAGAGGCCGAGGAAGGGATACTAGCTGAAATATGAGATAATGGTAAGGGGGAAATGATGTATATAGTGAAGAGAAGGGGAATATGAATAAGCAGTTAGTCAAAATATTTAGAGGACATACAGAAATTAAAAAAAAATTACAGGATAAAATTGCGCATTGCAATAATGAGGAGATGGAATAAGACTTGCAAAACAATCAGTGGTGGATTGAAGTAATTGAAAGAATATCACACTAAAATGTTGAAATTAACATTTTTGTTTCAAATCCAATGACTAGTAAATATTTGGCAAAGAAACTAAGGCAGCAATGGGTGGAGCATGTAATAACTAAATTACAGAATCAGGAAACAGCAAAACTAGAAACAGACCCTATAAAAATAAAGCAAATATTGACCAAATATTTTAAAAAATCTGTATCAGCAAAATACAGAGGTAAAAGCTAATGTGGAAGATAGAAGAAATTATTTTACGGACTTAAATTTGCCACAGATAAGTGAGCAAATCAAGAGATTGTTGCTGTTGGAAATAAAATAAAATATTAAAAAATAGGTACAACCAGGGAAAGTATTAGGACTTCTTGGTGCCATAGTTTTTTCTAAACGTTTTTAAACGTATTCTAAAGAAATCTGGAAAATGTAAATGGCAAGTTATTAAAAGTGTATCATAGAATGTTCACTACCATCCTGCAAGGTAGAGAGGTCCCCATAACCTGGTGAAGGGCAGTGTTGGTAGTAATATCACAAGAAGGCAAGGACGTAAAAAATATTGGGTCCTATAGACCCATTTCAATATTAAACCATTAGTATAAGTATTTATGCTAATACTAATGAAAAGAATGCTAAAATTATGAGCTCAGTTAATTGGATTAGATTAGTGTGAATTTACAGGACAAAGACAAACATTCAATATCATAAACAGAACTACGTTAATCCAGCAGGCTGCAGTGGATTAAGGGAGTGGCCTAGTGATATGTAACAGGGTGAGTTGGAGGTTTTCAAGGGAGTTACTGAAAGCATTTAGATTTCCTAGATGATGGATTGCAATCCTCCTTGGAATATATGAGTGCTCTAATGCTAGCATAAAGTGTTGCAGGAGGGATATCAATGCCAGTAGAGCTATCAAAGAGGAACAAGGCAGGTCTATCACCACTTTTGTTTGCAATTTATTCGGAGCCACTGTCATGTTAAACAAGACAGTTAAAAATCAAAGATTGCTCATGGAGGAGGGACAGGAAAAGACAGCATTATTTGCAGCTGACATACCGTGGTGTCTAACAAAACCCTAAGGAGGTTTAAAGTATATGTGTAAAGAGGTGAAAAGATTTAGTATAACTGCAGGATACAAGATAAATGAGACAAAACAAAGAATAGTGAAAATCATATCCCCCAATTAGGATCCTATCTCTTTTTGCGGCATAATGAATGACTTAAATATTTGGGAATATTGTTTCAGCACAACGTAAAAAGGGTAACTAAGCAAATGTCAGAAAAGACAGTCACAAAATTCTAAGTGATCTAAATCAATGGAAAACAATGCTCAGGGAAAATGACAAGAAATAGGAATTAAAATATTTCTTGTACAACTAATATTATACTGTATGTAGGACAAGCGTACTATTATTACAACTCTGAAGAGGGAATGCAGAAAGACTATCAAAGGAAATTAAGGAGTTTTCTTTTTTTTTTTGGATAAGGGGATGAGAAAGAAAGGATCCAATGTGCATAGATCTTATTGCCAAGGGACAGAGACAAAGCATGGGTATGCCAGATCTTGAGACATATTTTAGGACAACACAGATCAGACTACTGTACTGTTAATGCAGATCCAAGATTATACATCAAAATGGAAATAGATGTTGACTGGTGTGAAGATGATGGATTGTGGGGATAGAAGAAAGGGAGTCTGGTATATGGTGGGTAACAACGTCTGTGAGAATAGAACTATTTGATATGTAGGTGGATCTGTGTAAAGGCTAAATGAAAGAAATTGAACCTTGGCAAAATAATATGCTACCTGTAGTATACACAATAAGAAGAAACAGGGAAGAAGTCTCAAAAGCCTCAGAAATAGCATGTAAAATGGTAAACACCCTAGGCATTAGCAGCAGAAATAAAATGTGGGCACAGGTAAAAGATTAGTTTAATTTGCTACACTGAGACTATATGAACCATTTAAGACAGAGATCAGAATGCAGAGAACACATGAGAAGCTTTAAGCAGCAAGATTTTAAGTTGATTATTGTAGACATCAGACTAGAAGCAAGGTCTGAGTCACTTAAAGAATCACAAACAGAGCTTACAGTGTGCTAATGAATGTGAGGAAACAGAGTCACAGAAAACTTAGGCTAGAGTGGAATAAAAGATTGGAAAGTACAGTATGTTCATGTGTTCAAAGGTGATCACTAGGCTACCAATCCCAGGGGGCCTTTTTAAGCTTAGCCATTCTTCCCAAATGTATATGACAAGTGTCATACCCTAAGGATATTTTAAATTCTATATGTAGGCTTGGACATGGGTGGTCAAGCATTTACAGGTTCCATTTGTCTGCTAGAGATGTAGGTGCTACTCCACAGTAGATTTCTGGCTCCCCATTCAGTGGTCCAAGTTATGCTTGAATTGGGTTAGGGAAGAACTCTGCTTTACATGAATGGGAAGCCTTTTGCAGAGAGCGGGTAGTCCCTAACACACATACATGTCCCTTCAACATGTTCTATTTATGACAGAGTGGGATTAGAGGAGGCTTTGTAGACCAGTCAAAGAACACCTCTTAGCAGTATATAGGAGACTGAGTACAGAGATAGAACTTTGAGGCAGTCAGCATAGGGCATGTTGTTTATGCCCTGTATTTTTGTGAGGAACCCCTGTAGACACTACAGTTATTGTATATGCCTGGTTAGATATATACTGAAAGGGGTATTGTTTTCACTGATTGGTCTGTTGAGACCAAGTACAGTGGAACAAAGATACCCCTAGACACAGATGCCATACCCTTGCTTATAAGTTGCACAACATGAAATGATTTCAATATTACTGTAGATGTCTGGTGATCAAAGTCCAGATTACTGTCTACATCTGATCCCAAATCCCAGACCACTGGGACTACTCTTAGGGGTGTATTATCAATGTGGTAGTTTGTGGGTTAAGCACTGAGGAAAGATATTTTTGGTCTGAAAGCTTTGCTAAATAAAAGTGTTTTTATGGCGTTTGCTGGTTCTTCATTGTTTTTTGTAGTTTCTGGGTTAGCCATCTTCCCAAAGGATATGATTATGCATTTCTTGGTACCAAGTTTTAGATCATGGCTCTGGTACCAGTTATTGGTCTATGTCAGGCCTTCTTGAAGAGTATTAGTCTTTGGGGATTTTATGACTGTGCCTAGTTTTCAAACATCTGCAAACATTGTCAGCTAGAGGCCCTTAATATTGGCATTAACATCAGAGAAGTAGATGCAAAAAAGGAGAATCCCAATCACTGAGCCTTAAGGAATTCCAATACTAACTGACCTTTTGATGGAGAGAGAGACTCCCCCTATCCTAACTTCTTGTGCCCTATCTTTGAGTCATCTGGCTATTCAATGGGTGACATAGGGGCCTATACCTAATTTTGTGAGTTTGTGTAAAATGCCCAAATGGGGTATTGTGTTATGTGCTTTAGCCAGGTCAAGGTAGGCAGTATACATTTTCTCATATCCATCTCTTCATTGGCCTTCATGAAATTGTGAACCAGGTTGAGTAGGAAAGACCTACCCTTGATGAATCTAAACTGGGTTGGATCCAGTATTTGAAGGTTTCCCATGTCATTGTTTATCATGTCCATAATTCTTTCCATGGCGTTGCATATGAGACCATTTAGACATATGGGTCTGTAGTCATTCAGGTCACTAGCTGGCCCAGTTTGTGCAGAGGGATAACAGCAGCAGTCCTCAATTCCCTTGTTTGGAGCTTACAGTTAAACAGTGAGTTTAGTGGTCCAGATCATGTTTCATGGTATTAAGGAGGCATCCTGGAATATTATTGTGGCCTGTTGACACAGAGTCTTGGCCTTGGATAGAAAATTGAGGACCTTTTTCCCTAGTGATAGTTGGTAGTGTTACAGTTGAAGGTATTTCCTAATGGGTATCTGGGGGGGTAGAGGGGATAGAATTGGAGCCAAATTTGTCAGCCAGTAGATTTTTTTATATATTCTGTCTCAGTATAGATTTACAATTAGTTTGATACATTCTTGTGTAATGCCTTTGAAGCTGTGAATATAGTCTTGACCTGGGAGGCTGTTTTTACCTCAAAGACTTGATTAACTCCTGAATTGCCTGTTTATAATTATGTGGCACTTTTTTCCTTTGCTTGGCATTGTACTTTCTAATTTTTGCCATGATTTTCTTCCTTTTGTTATGCAACCTGTTTGTGTTGGGATTTCACCAATTTAGATTGTTGTTTGTGTTTGACCTGCACTTATTCCAGGTACATACAGCTATCTCTGTTAACACCATTGTACATTTTTTAACAATTCCACATATGCAGTGGTATTCTTGGGGGGGGGGTAAATTTAGCTAGGGTGTCATTTAATAGTAGGAAGTCTGACTTAGAATAATTCCAAAAAGTTCCATGGTTATTCTGGGTCCTGGGCTGTATATTTATTTCAAAGGAGATAGGTTTATGATCCAACCTGATCAGTGTGGATATTACACTAGAGGGAATGCAACATTCTCCCATGTTTCTGAGGACCAGGTTAAGGATCTTAGCACCTACAGTGAGTCTACAGATTAGCCAGTTCAGTGTGTTTGTGCTTACAAAGTCCTGAAATCTATCTCTGGGCTACCATGGTTGGGGTCATGCAAGATTCTCAGTTTAGACTGGGTTACTTAATGTCACCAAGGTATATGTTGTTGGGTTGAATAGAGTGGATCACCGGTATGTTTAAGTATGGGTTTCCTGGGTCATAGAGGGGGAGTTACAGCTTTCAATGGAACAGTTTGGGACTTTGCCTATGGTAATTTGGATGTGGAGATGGTTACGTTCCACATATTGTTTGAGCACCCTTGGGGTGTGTTTGATTTTGTTGTGAATTGAAACACCTCCACCTTTTCCCCCTCCTCTATAGTAGCTTGTCTAAAAGTGTGGAAGGCATTATAGGCCTGAATTGCCAAGGTGCTCTATGTAGCTTTCAACTATGTCTCAGTATCTGCAAAGATGTCTATATTCTCCAGGGTGAGGACAACTTATAGGGAATGGAGTTTCTTGTTTAGAGTCCTGGCACTGAGCAGTAGCACTTTTAGATTGGTTGGTTTTCTTATGCTGGATGGTTCTTCAGGTTGGCAATGCCTAAAAAGGCCGCTGTGGAGTAGACAAAGTTTTAGCCAATATTCTAAAGCCTAGGGGGGACAAATGCAGACTATCCCTGGCAAAGCAGTGTGGTCTGCCAACCATATCGTCCCAGGCTGACAAATATTATACCCCCTTCAAATGATACCAAAAACTAAGCCATTTTGTTAAAGTCAATTTATCTGTGGCATCATCCTTGAAGGATGTAACATACTGCTCAATGCTGAGCACATACCAGTCTGGGACACAGTTTGAGAACTCCATCATATGCCTCTTCATATAGTCCAGGATGGTAAGTCTTAGGTCATTTACACCAACATGGACTATGAGTCATACTGGTACTTGTCGTTCAACAACTTGAGTGCTAGCATGACCTGGCAGATCCTGGTTCCTGAAAGGCAAGTGATTGTGACTATTTCCTGACTTAATATGCTGAATAGGACATCTGTTTGTCTCACAATGGAGTCACCTATGATGAAAATATTGAGTTGTGTAGTGGTTTGCCTTATGAGCACAGAAGTTGAGATGCAATGAGATGTGGCTGTATGTGTCATGATGGGTGCTATTTTGGTAGAGTGCCTTTGAGGTTGCTGAGGATACTTATTGTAAGTGCAACATCTGGGAGACCTTTGGGGTTTAGGAAAATTACATTCAAGAGTATCAGAATATGTGAGTATATGCCTGGTCCATACTATGTGTGGTGGATGTCATGTGTGTGTGTGTTTCTGTCAATCTGTTTGGTACTATAAGTGCTTGTATGTGACAGCCCTGCCTCCAGTGATATTGTATGACTACATCTCTCACATACATGTTTAAGTTTTTTAAGAATTAGGTGGTTGTCAGTAAACATATGACAATTATTAATTTTCCCTTGGATTCTCACAGCCACCAACCTGGCTGCAGAGATAGTAGGAAAGTGCATATCTATGATTACAGACCCTTATTGGGAATGGTACAAGAAGGGTTTACGGCTGGCTATCATAGTAAAGAATTAAGACCAAGGCTAAACACATGAGGTGGTGGTCCTCAATGTGCAAACTAGTTGTTCTTTGTGCAACTAAGTACTGAGAAAGTATCAGAGGTAGTTTTATAGAAACATTTTGATTCTAAGTGCCTACGTCAGTGCATGGTGCTGCCAACCACCTGTGTGTAATGCTAAGCCTCACATAACCATGACACCTTTATTAAAGCTCAGAAAAACAGTAAACAAGCAAAATAGCTCTCTGACCAATCACAACGAGCACAGATTAAAGGTTTCCTCAGTGATTTTCAGCACAAAATGAGACCACGCTAATCTCCAATGGCACTAGAGTGTAAATGTAAACTAGGCAGGAATGCAGAACTCAACAATTTAAACGCAATAGCAAAAGCAACAGTACTCTAAGATACAATTTAAAGAGCACTTTGCTCCTTCACTCACCAGAAGCAGAGGAGTAGCACTAGTCCCAAGCTTCTTCATGAGTAGTAGTATTAAACCAGATGTCTATGGCTTCAGTAAACTTGCTAGTATCTTCCCTGAGTAGATACCCTGGATAGAACCTGCAGTTTTTGAAAACAACAGAAAGCCAAACTGCACAAATGCCCTGAAGAGGTTCTCAACAAAACTGCAACCAGACCATTCAATGAAGTCCCATACACACTGGCATATCAGAGACCATCAGAAAGCAATGTACCTCAGTTCCTTTTCTCAGCAGAGGCAAAGGAATAGTATTAATCTCAAGCCGGTTCCTAAAATGCGATTTTCAGGCTTCTCCATGATTGGTAATCTCTATGAATGTTAGGAAATAAAGTCCCTCTGCTCCTTCTCTCGCCAGCAGCAAAACAGAACCAATAATCCCAAGCTGATTACTTAGATTCCTGAGAAGCAGGTCCAAGGCTCACCTGTGACTGGTAACATACTCCCAAATGTTATAAATTTCAAATATAAGATGGAAAAAAAGGATTAATACTGTGAAATTTCCAGTCTGTACTAAGTGAGTGGGATGGTATGAAATAACTGAAGCTTTAATAGTCTAAGGGGAGGGCATTCCCACTATATGAGGATGAATGGGGCAAAAAAGCAATGGTTCTTAAAGTATACAATAAAATCTAGAAGGTTCAGAGAATGGAGGTACCCACACAGGTATTTATATACACAAGGCAGGTTATCTAAAATGTTTCCCCAAACATCAGAGCTATGTTTGAGATATGATAATAAAGAATGAGGCATCTAGAGAGATACAGTAATTTAAAAAGGATTTGAGAAAGTTACTAGGGGAAATAACAAAAAGGACTATTTTACTAAAGATATTTTTTTAGATTCATAGGTGTTTACTAAGCTAATGAACACAAGTGCCTTTTTAAGCCTAGCCTTACATCCCACATCTCTGACAAATTCTTGTACCCTTGATAAGGGTAAGCAGGGACTTGAGAGTTGAAACATTTACAAGCATGGGCCTGGAAGGTGAACCTTTTACAGGCTGCCTTCATCCATTACAGACATAGATGCCAAACCAGAGATGAATTTCCCGTTCCCCATCCAATTGTCCAAGTTAGACTTGAACTGGGTTAGGGAGGAATTCTGCTTCATGTGGATGGGGAGCCAGTTTCAGAGAAGGGGTAGTCTCTGGGATACATACCTGTGTCCACAGTAGGTCCTATTTATATCACAGGTAAGGTTTAAGTCCTTGGAATGTATAATTCTGGTGCTGTTTTGCAGATATGCAGAAGGTCCATCAAAGTGGGGTCTGACAACGCCTTGTATGTCAGGCATAGATCTCCCCTCAACAGCCTGTAGTAGGCAGAATACAGGGATAGGGCCTTGGGGCAGTCTACGTTCTGTATTCTTTTAGTGAGAAACCTCTGTGGGCATTCCAGTTGTTGGATGTGCCTGATTAAGTACATACCAAAGGAGGCATTGTACTCAGTGATGGGGTCTGATGAATGAACAGTGGAACAATGACATCCTTGGAGGTAGATGCCATAGTTTTGTTTATAAGTTGTACAACATAGAATGATTTCCTTACTACTGTAGACACATGATGGTAAAAAAGGCTAGATTACGCTCTCTGTGTGTCCCCAAGTCCCTGACTACTGGGTTCAATCTTAGGTGTGTGTTGTCAATATGATAGTTACCATGGGTGAATGACTTCCTGAAGGATACTGTTATGCATTTCTTGGAGTTTAATTTTAGTCCATGGGTATGACACCAGTTGTTTTGTCTGAATCAGCAATTCCTGGAGAACATCTGTGTTGGTGGGGGATTCTATCACTACTCGTAATTTGTGATCATCTGCAAATATAGTCAGCCAAAGGTCATTGACATTGGCCTTGACTTCAGAGAAGTAAATGCCAAAAAGGAGCAGTCCCAGGACTGATCCCTGAGGGTCTCTACTTGTGACTGGCCTGTTTGTAGCGGTAGGCTCCCTATTTCTAACCACATGGGTCCTGTCTGTGAGTCAGTTAGCTATCCAAAAGGTACCTAACGTCATGAGCTTGTCAACAATGCCTGAGTGGGGGATTGTGTCAAATACCTTGTCCAGATCAAGGTAGGCACTGTGAACCATTTTGCTCTCATCCATTGCTTTGGTGACCTTCTCACAGAAGTCCACTAAGTTGATTAGGTATGACCTGCCATTGACAAAACCAAATTAGATTGGGTCCAGTGTCTGTTGGTTTCCAATGTCACTGTTGATCATTTCCAGGATAATTTTTACAATGGCTTCAATATGAGACTAGCGAGACTTATGAGTCTGTTTCCAGGCTCTGTAGAAGGCCCACTTTTATGCGGAGGGATGACTGTTGCTGTTCTCCATTCATGAGGCACAAAGCCTATTTTGAGGCTACAGCTAAACAGCAATTCCAGAGGTCCTGATAGGTCATGTTTTATGCTATTCAAAAGGCATCCTGAGATATTGTCTGGACTGACTGATGCACTGTTCTTGGCCTTCTCGAGAGCATTAAGGACCTGTTCGCTATTGACAGCAGGTGGAGTTATATTTGATGATATTTCCTGAGCGAAGTTGATGGAAAAGAGGTGGAAAGTTGGAGCTGAATTTGTCAGGTTTGCTATATCTTCTGGCTCAGAACAGTAGACTCTATTAACAGTGAGCTCTTCGCACAATTGTGTATTGCCTTTGCGGTTGTGGACATAGCTAAAGAAAGTCTTGTGGCTGCATTTGGCCTGGGAGACCAAATGTACCTCAAATTTGGCTTTAGTAGACTTTATTTGTCCTCTGAGTTGTTTGCTTAGTTTGATGAGAGTGCTTTTATCCTACCGGGTGCTGCACCTTGTAATTTTTGCCATGTTTTTTCCTTCAATTATATAGCCTATTGATGTTGGGATTCCACCTGGGTGGCTTGTTTTTTGAGTTAGTTCTGTACTTCCTCCTGCTGGGTACAGCTGCCTGAATGCAGCTATTAACATTCTTCCATAGTGTTTCTGTGAACAGTTCTATGTAGGCAGCAGTGTTCTCAAGGTTTATAGGGGCTTGACATTTTGCCAGGTTATCATTTAATTGTGGAAAGTTAGCCTTAGAGTAGTTCCTGACTATTCCAGCATTAGCTGGGGTTCCAGGTTTTATTTTTACTTCAAAGAAGATAATTTTGTGGTCTGACCTTACCAGAGAAGACATTACACTAGGTGTGCAGCACTCTCCCATATTAGTGAGGACCAGATACGGTATGGTTGCACCCTTGTTGGTGTATTGACAATCTGGTCCAGGAAGTTTGTGTTTACAAAAGCTAGGAATCTCTGTGCCTGTGCATTTGGTGTTGTATAGGATTCCCAGTTAATAGTGGGGTAATTAAAGTCACCCATGAATATAGTATTAGGTTGGATGATGAGTGTTTTTAATACATTTAAATACATAGTATGGTTTTCCTGGGTCATAGAGGGGATCTATAGCCTGCAAGGAAGTGGTGTGGGATTTTGACTATGGTGATTTGAACATGGAGAAGATCAAGTGCATTGTCCTTGTTTGACCAGTGTTGGGGTATACTTATTTTTGATGTAAACCAAGACACCTCCACCTTTACTCCGTTTCTTTGTAGTAACTGGTCTAAGTGTGTGGAAAGCATTATAACCTTGCACTGTTGGTGTACTTTCTGCGGTTTTACACCATGTCTCGGTGACCCCACAGACATCAGCATTTGCTAGGGTGAAGACAGCTTCTAGGGAGTGGATTTTTTTAGACTCCTAGTATTGAGCACCTTTAGATTTTATTGGTTTTGATTTGCTATGTTGAAAGTACTTTCAGTTTGGCATTGCCTAAGAAAGGCTCTATGGGGGAGGACAATGTTTTAGTTAATATTCAGAAGCCTAGAGGGGAGAGGTGCAGGCCTTCCTTGGCAAAGCACCATGGTCTGTTGACCATCTCCTTCCATGCTGACAAATATTGCACCCCCTTAGAATGACACTAGAAATGAAGCCAATTAATAAAGTCAGTCATCTTTTGTTCATATTGTGGCAAAATCCTTGGAGAAAGTAAAGTTCTGCTCAATTCTAGGCTCATACCTGCCTGGGAGACATATTCCAAGATCTTCATGACATCTGTCTTCATATAGTCTAGGGAGGCATGTTTCAGGTCATTTACACCCACAACTGTGTCATACTGGTACTTGTGGACAATTGACCTGAGTGCATGTGTAATGTGGCAGATCCTGGCCCCTGATAAGCAACCGACCGTGACTTTCTCCATACTCAGCCTGGTGAGAGGAACATCAATGTTTCTCGCATTGGAGTCTCCAATCACAAGAATGTTGGTTTGTCTGGTGGTTTACCTTATGAGCTTAGAAGCAGAGGATTCATGAGATGTGGCTGTATGTGTTGATGTGGGTGCTGTGTGGAAAGAGTGCTTTCAGGGATATGTAGGGTATTTGTTATGTGTACTTCATCTAGGAGGTCTTTGAGGTTTAGGAAGGTTATATTTAAGTGCCTCAGCATATGCAGGTCTCTGTGTCTGCTTTGAATTGTGTGTTATGGGTGCAGCATGTGTACTACTGACAACCTTAACATTAGGAGTGCTTTTTTATTAGAGCATTGCCTCCAGGGACATTATGTAAATACATTTCTCATATACCATATCAGTTTGAGAATTAACTAGTTGTCAGCAAACATGAGGCAATTTCTACATTGCCTCAAGATGCCCATATTCACCAAGCTAGTAAAAGAGATAGTGGAAATGTTCATATCCATGCAACAGACTTTTTTTATTGATTAGACAGTTGGAGTGAGAATATAAAGTAATGTCTGGAGTATCCGGTTTGCAACTCTGGGGACAGAACTTGTCACTGCAAGTGAGTTGCACTGTGTGCAACTAGTTATTGGTGAAATTTCAATGGTGCTTTTACAGGAAAATGTCATCTCAAGGAGTCTGTGTCTGTACAGGGCACTGTCAAACACTTGAGAGAAAACTAGTAAGTAAACCATGATGATTTACAGATGAATTATTCAGGTAGATATTCTAAACAGCAGGAACTCAAGCAGTATTTACTGAAATGATGAAAAAAGGGGAGTCACCTGAATGACTACTGCCTGGCTACTACTATTGCTGGTCTTACTAGAGTGTCATGCTGCTGGAATACAATGCTCCTTTGCTTCTTCTCTCACCAGAAGCAAAACAGTATTACCAATCCCAAGATGAGAAGCAGGCCACAGGCTCTTTGGTGATCCACAGTCTTGTCCCAGATGAGGCAAGAGTCTGTAGGCTTGTTGTAGCTTTCTCCAGGTAGGTGACCTGAACAGCAACCAGACCAATGAGGACAATCAAACAGACACTCACTGGCCAAATAGAAACGGTTAGGAATCAATGCACTCTGTTCCTTCTCTCACCAGGAACAAAATATAAGCACAGATTCCAAACTGGCACCTGTGAAACAAATATTAGGCTTTCTAGTGATAAGCAGTCTTTGGGAAATAATATCTCTATGTTCCTTCTCTCACCAGGAGCAAAACAAAAGCAGCAATCCCAAGATGATTACTAAGAGGCAGAATGTAGCTCTCCAGTAATTGATGGTTTTGGAATAGATGTTGCAGATGTTATAGGTAAGATGGAAAATGGTTTATTATCCTAAGAGCTGCCGTGTGCACTAAGCAGTTACATATGAAAGGGGGGTAACTTAAGCTTTATCTATCCAAGTGAAGAGCTACTAATTTTAAAAGAGCAATATATATTGGAAGGGGGTGAGCACTTTGTATTCTGGTTCTAAGGAATACAGTGGGATGGCCAATACATTTGAATAACTGAAGGGGACTGATTTTACAAAATGATATTTTTTTGCTTATCACAATAGACAATGAAAGAGGGAAGGAGATATGTGGTTAAATTAAAATAAGAGGCAGACAACTAGAAGGACAGTTGAGTTTAAAAACACACCACCTGGGTAGAAGGGTGGGAAAACAATTTCTGTGCGACTCACAATAGACACAGCTGTGGTCTCTTTCCTAGCTTAAATATGCAATTAAAAGCAGAATACAAATAAAACACAGTGTTAAGAAAATAAATCATAATATACAAAACAAAATAAGGGAAAGAAACAATACAAAATACAAGAAAGCAAAAACAAACTAACCTTTCCCTCACAGCAAGTTGTGGCAGAATGTGAGTGAGGTTTTCCAATAAAGCCTTGAAATATTTATTTTACCCCATAAATAGAAGGTTTAGTTCCTAGCTCCACCCTCAGTTCACAGGTAATTAACCTTAATTTACCTGTTCTAATTTCTGCGCAACTCACAAGAGGCACTGATGTAGTCTCTTTCCTAGTTTAAATATGCAATTAACAGCAGAATACAAATAAAAGAAAATAAATCACAATATACAAAAAAGAAGGCAATGAAACAATACAAAATACAAGATACAGCTGTGGTCTCCTTCCTAGTTTAAATATGCAATTAAAAGCAGAATACAAGTAAAACACAGTGTAAATAAAATGCATCATAATATACAAAAACAAAATAAGGCAAATGAACAATACAAAATACAATAAATCAGAAACAAAGTAACCTTTTCCTATCAGCAAATTGTGGCAGAGCCTGGGTGAGCATTTCCTGCTTAAATGGACTATAAAAAAACAGAGCATATAAAAGCAATGTTGTCATTATTAGCAACAG
The DNA here is from genome assembly GCF_019279795.1 of Protopterus annectens. Classification (NCBI taxonomy): domain Eukaryota; kingdom Metazoa; phylum Chordata; order Ceratodontiformes; family Protopteridae; genus Protopterus; species Protopterus annectens. Next base: position 180,073,762 of record NC_056750.1, on the reverse strand, counting down.
TAGCACAAAAAAAAGCCATTGCAAGAAAATGGAAACAAAGAAAATCTGAAATAAAGTATATAAAAACTATAATGAAAAAAAAAAAACAGGGACATGCAGTGGTGTATTAGTATACAGGAGGGAAATAAAGTGTTGACTGGAAATGGAAATTGTGAAAAAATATGTAAAACAAGAAGTTCCGGATTCAATCCAAGTTTCAGGATTTTTAAACTCCATAGTTGGGTAAGCTGTTTTAGATTTTGCTCATTCCATTAAAGTGTAAATAACTTAAATGCATTAAGTTTTTTGGGAAAAATAAAACAGGAATACAAGAACAGCAATAAGAGTTGTTAGAATATTGCAATAAGAAATAATATGATGAAACTATTAGGAAATCTAGATGTACTGAAATGCTAACAGTAGATATGTGATATGTAGGTGTATATGCAAGTTATGCTGCTCTTGATAGTAAATAAACTGTGTTGTGGAAATGTAAAAATAAAATATAGTAACCTCATTGTAAGCTCTGGATTTGGATTTGGATTAATATAGAATATAGTTGCATGTAGATAGGATGAATGCAAACAGACAATACATCATTAATACACAGTGCATCATACATAAGGTTTGCACAAGTTGAATAAATGTTTCAGCCAACAAAAATACTGTTTGTTTTAGTACACCCAAAAAAATTACAGTGTATACCCCACACTCCTAAAACTAGATGCTGAATCCCTAGCAAAACCTCTTATACATATATTCGCACAGGCATAATCTCCCATTTCAAGTTTGTTTGTGTCTTTCGGCTTTTCCCGGTTAGGGGTCGCCACAGCGGAACTCCGGTCCTCTAATGATTGGTAGTGGATTTTTATGTACCGGGTTACCAGCCCTGATGCACAGCCTTCAACGAAGGCATGCCCCATTCACGTATGCCTTCACACAGAAGACGCTCTGGCTGAGAATCGAATGGGACAACGTATCTCCCATTTCAAGTACTCCTTCATAATTATACCAGAAAACAAATCTGCATTCTCCCCTCAAAATGCTCATCCAATATCCATGCTTTGCCTGATCACAAAGATATTTGAAAACTCATATAGAATCAAATTTTTGAATGTCTAACCAAACATGGTCTGTTAGATGATGTCCAACATGGATTAAGAAATGGGTATAATATCCAAAGCACAATTTATCCAGTAAGAGACAAAATGTACTCAGCAACATAATTTGTGTGGTTAACCAGAGCAATCTTTATAGATCTATGCAGAACCTTCAAAAGCATAAATCACAAAACTCCTGCAAAGGCTGAGGCTGTTGTTTTTTAGTGTCAACACACTTAATTGGTTCAACAACTGCTCATCTCATAAAACTTTAATAGTACAGTCAGTTATTGCTTGGCCCAATATTATTTTTAGTTCGTTAGCCACATAAACCCAGATACTCCCTTTTCTGACTACCCTCTTGTAGATGATTTTAGTCCTCATAAAGATGAACCCTTCTCTGCATCTATACAAAACTACTAAGGAAATTACTTGTATAACCTTCACATTTGGCTAAAAAAAAAAAAAGAAAAATACGTACTCTGAATATCACTAAATGGCAACTATGACCTTTGGGAAACATCAACAACTTTCCATAACCAACACTGTTAGATTAATGACTAATAACAATTAATCTAGAATCATTGTAGATAATTACCGACAATCATTGGCCTCAGTTAGATCCCACTCTGACTTTTAAACATCACAGATGCATTTCCAAAGTCTCTCTTCACACAAATTAAAGCCTCCAACTCCACATTAAACCACTTTACCACTAAATCAAGAAACGTTTTTGCAAAGAATGTTCTCATTCCTACTACCGAATATGCTCCATCATCTCACTCTACTCATCTCAATATGTAATGCATTCAAGCAACATTAAATGGAATGTTTATTCCTACAGCTGAATATGCTCTATCATCTCACAATATTTAGTTAGTACATTCAAGCATCAAGTGCTATTTTTACATTTTTCAGCTTGTCCCCTCCATCTGACCATTATTTCACTTCTCTCTAAAAATGGTAACTTCTCACTCAACATTTTATTTTCCATACTAACTTTTAAAATGTTAAACAGTAATTTCTGCCCATTTCTCAGAAGTAAGTACTACATCAGACAATTCCCTTATCCACTAAGAAATCAAGGGGATGACACACTGACTTTCCATCACCTCTTTGGGCTCCCCAATAAAAAGAAAAGTTTCAGTAAAATACATCCTTTCAATTGAAACCATCATTCCAATAATTTTAGGAAAAAAATACAAAATACATGTTTAGGGGAAAAACTTGAATGCACAAAAACAACTTACAAGTGTACTCTGGCAAGGGTTATAGCCAATAAAAAAAGATCCATTCTGCCACACAAATATAATGAATCATAGCTGAAGAAAGTATCTGATAAGTCACTGTGTGTGTGTAAATATGTACATTCTCATTAGGAATGTCTGATGCTACACTCAGTGGTTGGTCACTTTTGCTACAGAGACATTAGGAATAATGTGTGTTAGGTGTTAAATTATGACAATATAATGCATATACTTTTTATAAAACTTCTATACGTTTCTTATAAGAAGTGAATGTTTTCAGCTTGGTAAACTTAATTGTATAACATTTTAGTGAATGTCTCTAAGATCTGTTCCAAACACATGTACCCCCTGCAACCGGAAAGTGGCTGAAAAGGGTTCATAGACCAGTCTGCCTTCTTAGTTAACAAAAAACAAATAACTAATAAATAAATAGATAACATTTAGCCAAATTAAAATTGCCATTTTGACCTAGTTCTATGTAAACCAATAGATAAATCCAGCACCAGTATAGAAATTAATTCATTATTTTTTTCCCAAGTGAAGGAGTAAAAAATGGTGGCAATTCTGACAAGTAATGTTGCAAAGTGATAGGCCAAATGGTTCCCATATGAAGGAGCAGTATATGAAGCAGGGACTATCTGAAAAGGATATGGTGCAGGAATATTTTTCTTGAAATTTCTGTAGATTACTCACAGGAAACAATGAGCAAAACAGATGCTCTTAATCCAGAAGAAAATTATTTAAAGAAGACCTACTTGATTTAATAAATATTAAAATAGATTAAAGAAACAGATTACAGAAAGTTAATAAGACCAAAATTATTAGAAAATTGATAAAACAGATGAATACAGTAATCAGGACTATTTAGAGAAATTCATGCAATGTAACAGAAATAGACTATATTACTGTGCAACTAAACTAATAACGGATGAAGCATTACCACAAAAATGTATAACAGCAAAGGAAAGGAAGGGAGCAAGTAAAATAATGCCATGGAAGTACTGACTACAGAAAACTATAATGCAAGTAATACAAGACATATCATTATTAAAAGAATATAGAAAAGGGAATAAATCACCAAAAATACTTGGAAAAATAGGCATGATAAAAGCAATGCACAATATCAAAACAGATCAAGATTGATCGTATACCATTGCCAATAATAAACTAAATATATCAGCACAGAAAGAAAACCTTAGAAGGTATGCAGATAAATATAAAGGAAAAGTCTACAAAAAAAGCAATATATGGATGACCCAAACAGATTTTATGTAGAACTGGGAAACAAAGCAAAAGGAATAGTAGCACCATCAAAAAAGAAGAAGAAATAGGCAAATTCTGGAGAAGTATTTATGAAGAGCCTGTTGAACATAAGATACTGAAGGGATAGAAAAAATAAAAGAGACAGTAAGTTCTAATGTAGATTATATGAAATGAGATTAACAGCCAGAGAAATTGAGACAAAAATTAAGAAAAGCTTCTAAATGGGAAACCTCAGACAAAGCTGCAGTATCTAACTTATTCCTAAAGCATTAACATCTTTACACAAAGATTTAGTCCTGAGTAAAAATGACTTGTCTGTGCATCCCTAACAGACATCAAGCTGGTTAACAGGAAAGATGTTACTCATTCTTAAGAGTGAACCTGCAAGCCATCCTAAAATCTATTGACCAATAACTTGTCTCCCAACAATATATATGTAAGCTATATACTGGAACTGATGCAGACAGAGTTTACAGTCATTTAGAAAATCTTCAGTTATGGCAATAGAACTAGAAAAAAAGAAAAGGAAGTCATGTGTTAATTTATATGGAGCATGTATTGGTAACCCATCCACGCCAAAGGAGCTCAGGAAGTTTGCACTGTAACTTCCAATGGGTGAAAGCGTAAATCTTTTGAAAGAATCAAATTATGTGCTCACATTTCAAACAAAAGTTCATCTCTGAAACCATAGGGGTTATGAAAGTATAAATGGCAAATTCTTCAGCACAAACTATTTTTATAGTGGTAGTATTCTTTAGGTTCTAGGTCTTATAAGTCTTTATAAGTCACAGTAAACACATTAACTATTATTTGTAATATTTTGTAAACATGAAATATCTCAGCAACCACTCAAGTTACACATACTGTCAATAGCATTTTATTCATCTGGCTGAGAACTTTCCTATGAGGCTGAGTTCTATCTGTGTTACTTAGATTTTGGGAAATTTAGAAAAATTTGAAAAACAACAGTTAATATCTATTTACCTCCACTAGACAGAGGTCAAATATTAATGCAGTTGAGTTTGCCATTGAGTAAGCCATAGCATGGTTTTGTAATTATTGATGCAAAAATTAACAATGTTGATGCCTAGAGGCATCTGTAGGAGTTAAATGCAGATGCTCTTGGAGCCATCACTCAGATGTAATGAGTTAAGCCATAACACAGAATTGCAAAATAGGGAAACATTTAAGTATGTCATGGATACATTACAAATTAGCAATTGACAGCATCCCACATTCATGCATAAAATATTGCTTACAGATGCATAAGATAAACCCTACATTAAGCAATTATATTACAGAGACCATGAAACAGTGGCAAACCAGTCTGCTGTTGAGCTATTACAAAGGGCAAATTATTATCCTGGGGGAAAATTCAAAAGGGAATATTCCAGGCTGATTCTCTGCCATTGGTGCTGTTTTGTCTTGCCGTTTACTCATTACGCTATTTATTAAACAGAGTAGGCTATGGTTACAATTTTGTTCACAGAAACTAACCTTGTTAAAAATTTCTCATCTACTTTTTGTGAAGGACTTATATCTGTATAGATCATCAGATAAAGAGTTGAAAGCACAACTATAAATAGTTAAAACTTTCTTAGAACATATAATAATGTCATTTGTTGATAAATGTGAAAAAACAACATTTAAAACAAGAAAGCTGCAGCACCAAGAAAATATCAACCTGAGCATGAATGTGATATAAAGGAGCTGGGAGTGTATACATATTTGGGAATAGATGAAGGATCGGCAATAAAACTTGAACAAATGAAAATAAAACTCAATACAATACTTCATTAGACTAAAACTTATATTGAAAACTTCCTTGATATCTAGGAATAAAGTCCAAGCTATAAACCAGTTTGCTCTCCCTATTCTAACTTTTAGTTTTTGGGGTCATCAACTGACACTAAAAATTATTGGATCAGTTAGACAGGTAAAAAAAATGCTTCATGCCTATCAAATGATTTATAAAAGTCAGTATATACTAATATTATATATTCCTTACTCTGAGAGAGGTAGGGGCCTTCTCAAAATTAATTACATGTACACATCTACAATCCTGGGTCTGCATACATATCTGCTGAGGAAAAGAAGTCTAAGATGACATCCTTGCTTAGTTTAACAGAAGCGTTTGATGAAAAGCAGAAATGGAAATCAAACCATTAGGAGACAAACATCAAGCAACAACTGAGTGTGCCAAAACAGGGAAGAAAGAATATAAGGAAAAGGATCAAATGAGAAGGAAAAAAATGTGGAAAATCCATAAATATGGTTTCAAGTGCAGAGATCGCCTGTAAAAACCTCATGTTGACCAATATTTGACTCGGGAATGGTTAAAGAGAGGTGAATAGAAATCAAAAGATGAAAGGCTGATAATGGCAGTCCAGTATAATGAGTTACGTACATGTTGGTTTACAAAATCCATTAACAATGTAGGAGAAATAGACAGCTACAAGTTCTGTAAAAAAAGAACTGGAAGCAATCTTTTTGCAGGGTGTGATACACTCATGGCAGAGGGCCTATAAACTGAAAGGCACAATGATGGCAAGACTGTTGCATTGGGGATTGTGCAAATACTACGATGTAGAAGTAGCTGAGAAGCATTGGAAACATGAACCACAAAGCATTACAGAGAAAAATGAAGTTTATGTCATATAGGTTCATCCCATCATCAATAGTTCAAAAAAATAGATGTGAGAAAACCGGATACAGTAGTCCAAGAAAAAAGACAACGTGGTAGTGATCATTGAAATTGCTAAATCTACTGATTACAGTGCCTTATGTACAGACACACACAAAGTCATAAAATATCAAGATTTGCAGGCAGAAATGAGGACAATGTGCAAGAATGTTACTCCAACAATTCCAATAGCATTAGCAGCAATGGGTATAATAAAAATAACAATGCAGTCTCACTCATATATGCTAATAATATATGCAATCCTGTATAAATTACAGAAGGAGGCAATTTGAGGCACATTGTAGGTGCTGAAAAAAGCACTCTTGGTTAACATCAAAGACTAAAACAATATTAATTTCATGGACTCTAATCATACCGTGACTTGGGAATGGGGTACATTCCCATCATGGTATTAAAAAAATACTTGGAGAAGTTAATCAGTAAAAACTTACCTCACAATGACACAGCTAGAAGATATATAGTCTCTACTTTTTTACTGCCATCTCTACACCATATAAACCTACTCTTCACTGACATCCAAGCCTTAAAACTGTCCAAAAGAACACCACCACTACCTAACCCTCATGGAATTATCTCTCTCTCTCTCTCAGCTAACTACAATATATAGAATTCTCCAGAATATTTCCCAACCCTTAGCAATTTAATACAACACTACCCCGCAAAAAAAATGTATATTCTAGAAAAAATTCACTAATTATAACCAAATCTTCTAATACTACAGGTGACTCTTTATATTCAAATAGTGTAGCTAAAGTATAGAACCACATCCAACTACCACTGAAATCCATTCAGAATGCAAACTAATTTAAACACAACTAAAATTTCACCTATTATATCAATGGCTCTGCTCCTGTATATAAATGCCACTGTTATCTTCTGTTTCCCATATCATCAAATCATTTCTCTCTACTCAGAATCCTGTGCCCTGCAACCAGTCTTCACCAATACCTGAATGGGTTTACTAGCAACTCCCAGCCATAGCCATATACATAATTTTGGGAGACTGACCAACCCCACCTCTATACTTCTAGTACAAACCTGATAGCCATATGGATAATTATCTATGAACCTGCCATACCTCTCAACTGCCCAGATTTTCGCAGAATGTCTAGATTTTTTCCTCATATTTTTGGCCTGTTCCTCATAAAATTCTGTTTTACTGGCAAATCATTGTCAAATGTTTTAGGACTGAAGTCAGAAAATTATGACAGACATTTGAGTTTCAGACTTTATCCCTTCAGAAAACTCAAGCTAAGGCAAAACCTGTTCTTTCAGCTTTCTACATTTATTAAAATTGCCCCTATGTTTGGGCCTTTGTCCCCTTATTATTTATGGATTTGTCCAGATTTCATGTGCCAAGAGATTGAGAGGTGTGAAACATTCTTTATACCAGCCTCTTAACTACAATATTAACATTCTCTGTCCTAGCTAGTACATTCCCTCACCTCCATGAATTTGAATTTTCTAAGCACTTCTTTCACATGATCTATTATCTATTTGACAAACCCACTAATACACCTCTTCGATGCTCAATGTTCAGCATCTGCTAATGCATAAGTATCTTTTAGAATGTAATATATGCCTTCATTTATTATTTATTATTATTATTATATAATTATTATTATTATTATTACAGTTTAATGACCAGGGAAGTCCACTTGGCCAAGAAGATCCCGTCTTCAGTGGAGGCCCGGGGAGAAAAGCTCCATAGGCGATACAATATAGTATACGAGTTCTTAGAGAATTACATAGACAATATAATCATGAATATCAAGCAATGTATATACAATATTGATAAAAGAGTGCAAATTAGTAGAATATGAAGTACAAGGTATGAAAGTAATTATGTTTGAATACAGAGTGACAGTGGAGCAAAACAAAATACATATTCAGGCTGTAGCCCTTTAACATTTGGAGACTAAGAACTTTTTTTTTAACTTAACTTACAGAAGTAGATGGAAGTAGAGGAAGATATAGCAGAAGATAAGTATGTCTAGTAGAAGTTTTGAAGAGGAGCTAGAGGTTTAGTTGAGTGTAAGGTTGCTAGGTGGAGAAAAGATGGGGCTAATGAAATGAACAGTAGTGGGGGGAATCAAGTAGGAGATGAACAGGAACATATCCAATTTCATGACAGGTAGGAGTGTAGTAGGGATTTGAAGGTGGAGTGGTTAGGGGTATTAGAAAGGGGGGGGTTCCATAGTTTAGCTATGGAGTAAGAGAGCAAAAACTGTCCAGGGGGCCGGGAAGGTTTGTGAATATGCAAGAGATTTTGATTTTCTGATCGGAGTGAGCAGTTTAGTATGTAGGTGGTTAAGGAGGAGGGAGCAGGGCAGCTGGATGGCTTGAACACAAGTTTGTGGGCAGTGGTGAGCTGTAGAAAGTTCAGGTAATTAGGAAGTTCTGATCACTGTAGAGAATGGAGGGAATAGCAGTGATGGAATGAGTTTTTGGAGTTGGTGGTGAATTTGCAGATTTTATTGTAGCAGGAATCCTGTTTGGATTGTAAGCCAAGTTGGAGGTTGGTGAGTAGGGGAACACCACAAATTAAAGAGGGGAGAAGGTAGGTGGATGCTAAGGTCTTCCTGGTGGATTTCTAGTTAGCAAATAACTATGTAATTGTTAATATGTATTACTTAGTATCTGTTCATATATATTACTAAATGTCTCTTTAAAATATTTGCAATATGTTGGCGCTTTTCTCTCTAGGCCACCACGTATTTGCAATATGTTGGTGCTTTTCTCTCTAGGCCTCCACTGAAATGTGTTTTTAATAAGCTTGTCAAGAAAGGAGATATTGCCAGTCCAGTTATCTGGAATTTTGTAAATAATTATATTCCATTTATGAATATCAACATGATTTATATAGAAGTGTGACAAAGAGAGATACTGCCAGCACAGCTGTCTGGAATTTTGTAACGTGCTTCATGTAAGATACTTGTGTTACAACCTTATTAGAACTGTATGTTATGTGTATATCAAACTAGGTTTGTACAGACGTATGTTGAAAAGGGTTTGAAAAGTACTGAGCTTAAAGATGTATCCACAGTGTGCCTTACTGGAAAAGAACAGAAATGTATATACACTACTGTAACTGCTTAGATGTATATATTTTAACAATGGAAACTGGAACACCAGAGGATAATTTCAGAAAAATAGCTGAAATTAAATTACCTTATGACAGCAAGAGACAGGATGTCTATACTAAGGAGCTCTATGTGTTGTCTTGAAAGAAAAATAATTACTAAACTAGAGATGTGAAAATATTGTATTGTTTTATGACTTCCAGGATCTGCCTTAGATCTAAGAAAAGCCCTATGTATTTTCACAGGTAGATGCTAAATGCTACCAGCTCCATCAATGTGGTTTTTACTTGGGATAGAATCAGATGGCAAGAAGTGATGTCATCCCACAAGCTATCCCAGGAGTTTTATTTGAGATATTAATTTAAGAACTCTGAGCGAGAGAGACTGAGTGTTCGGTATTTTCTCTGACCTGACATCAGCTGGAAGACCCACTCACCACATCTGCCTTGCTTCCTCTGTAAATAAGTTAACTAAGATATAGTAATTCTCTAGATATAGTTAGAAATATAACAAAGCTTAATTTAGATGGTTTTCTTAATTTATTTGAGACTGTCCTGCAATGTTGTTTGAAATATTTCCTGTGATTTTGAACTCTGATGTTACTGTGTTTATATACTGAGTATTTTCTTGTTTATTTTTTTTATTTTTTTTATTAAATATATTTAAACCTTTCAATGTGCCTTATATTTGTGATACATATTTAAGTTCTGAGAGTACTTGCATATTTATTTGGCGACACTGGGCCACTCTTAATAGCCTTGCTCTTGGTCAAACTACCATATGTATTGATAGTAACATTACACAGTAAGACTGGACACCCTTTGTTAAGGGCCTTAAAGTAGCTGATAAAAAGTTGGCTGGTGACAGTAATAACTACCTTATAGTTTGGGCAGAAGAGATTATAGCTAGTAAACCTGTGCCAGCCTTTCCCAGGTGTGTGTGTGTGTGTGTGTGTGTGTGTGTGTGTGTGTGTGTGTGTGTGTGTGTGTGTGTGTGTGTGTGTGTGTGTGTTCCTGAAAAAAGCGAGGTTGAACACTGCTGATACGTTTAAAAACTTTATTGCTAAAATCACAGGATAAGCGCTTTCGGGATAACCCTTCATCAGATAAATAAACAAACATTGATACAAGCCTTTTATACAGAAATACAGCCAATAGCATTCAATGAAAAACGCGCCTATTTTTTAAAATAGGCTTGATGGGTATCACTTCATTTAATCCTGACTGGTGTGTGTGTGTGTGTGTGTGTGTGTGTGTGTGTGTGTGTGTGTGTGTGTGTGTGTGTGTGTGTGTGTGTGTGTAAATCAAACCTCAGAGTGTGTGTGTCAACTACTTGGGCAGGGACATTCAGCACTGGTTGAACAGAGAGGGTGCTGGAGGTCTTTGGCTTGGTCACTTGAGATCTCAACCCTATAGCTGTGCCAGTGGGGGGGGGGGGTCTTACAGGAGATCTGGAGAAAGATGGAGAAACCAGCCCTGGACTGACTGTGGTCTCTGTGTGCTCTTAAGAGAAATTGCACTGGATGCAGAGAGCTGCATCTGGAAATACTGTGTGTGATCCTGTCATCCTCCCAATGTACATCCCCCACTGGTGCTAGTGGTGAGGACTGAGGCTTACTGGGCTAGTGGTGGGGTGTCATAAAACCCACCAGAAAGACATGGCAATCAAAAGCAAAATAAATATATATAAATGTAATAGTTAATGTATTTATGTCTAACCTCACAGTGGCATGAAAACTGGATCAACCTCTTTTCTACTGACACTAATCTGCTAGGAGGGTTGGAGAGGCTGAGGAAGATGTAAGCCTGGCAGAAGACCTGAAGAGGCTGATGGCAGAGTATGGGAGGTGGTAGCTATACCTTACCTCTATGTGCATGGCACAGCATCACACTGCACCTTAGGAATGGAATCCAAGGGTACAATGCATTTCAAGATATGTCAGTATCAAGAACCAAGAAATGGTAAACCAAAAGCACAAAATTTTCACAAGGATGTTAGTTTCAAGAACCCAGAAGTGATAACTCAAGGGTATAATATGTTCTCAAAGGTATCAGTCTCAAGAACCCATAAGAAGAAAATAGCCTGGGAGATATTTTACAGGTGGTCTGAACAATTTGGGTCAGAGTAAAGGAATAGCAGGGAGAGACAAAACAAATATTAGAGTCTATAGCCAGGAGTGCCATATCCAGCTTATGGTGGTGCTGATGCCCCACTGCCAGGCTGTTACATGAGCACAATTAAAATTCAGCACACAATTCTGCAAGCCTTAGAGATACAAAAGAAAACAGGATACAAGACAGCCAGCAGGTCTATATTATTTAATTGAAAGACATTTCCATCGAATACCTCTCCATCAACAAAAAATTGTTGAAATTCACTTCCGTGAATCACGGAATTTTTCCCAGGGCAATGAAACAGTTGCCCCATAGCACAATGGAACACACACCACACTAAATCAAAACCACCCATGTGGGAGGCTTTGCTGCCCCCCATCACCCCCCACTCTATATATATATATATATATATATATATATATATATATATATATATACACACACACACACACACACACACACACACACACACACACACACACACACACACACACACAACCAACTCCAACATTGCACTACAGTGGGGAAAAGGGCAAAGTTGTGGAGTTGGACAGCTACTTCCTTACCCTGGGAAAAATTCTGGGATTCGCAGAAGTGAATCTCACTGATTTGGTGTCAATGGAGAGGTGTTCAGCAGAAATATCTTTCAACGTAGTAAACATAGACCCACAGCCAACATGGTGGTTGGTGCAGATGGAATGTCCTATGAAGGCATATGATAGATGTATTTTCACATGCTAAGGGCAGACAGAGGGAGATGTGATTTGACTGCACAAAAAATAATAGAAAGCTTGATATTAGATTGAAAATAAAGGGCAAGGTATGTAGAATGGGGCATCATCTTCCAAAGTAAAGAAAGTACAGTTTTGTACCTACCATAAATGTAGATGTTCGAAGATCCACATTGCTGCAGTCATAACCTGTGGTAGTCCGCTGTCCTCGGTCGGCCCGAATACCAAAGTGTTAGGCTGGCGTCGGTCATGGTCGCTCAGATCTGACGTCAGTACGCCGTGGTATTAAAGCGCATGACCGACGTCATATCCTCAGTCTTTCTTGCCCCAGATGTCAGAAGGCCCTAAAAAGAAAGGCCATAGCCAAAAACAGAAAACCTCCAAAACCCATGTACAAACAATATTTACAACCCAAACCACACAACCACTCCAAACTACAGAGGGGAAGGAGGGAGGGTAAATTGGACTGCAGCAATGTGGATCTTGAACATCTACATTTATGGTAGGTACAAAACTGTACTATGTTCTTCATCTCACATTGCTGCAGTCATAACCTGTGGGTAGAATCCCAAAGCAAAGGTAAAGGGAGGTTGGCAAAATCATAAAGCATTGGGAGCTGCTAACATGCCCTGTAAAACTGCAGTGGCAAACCCAGCCCTAGATTTGGAATAAAGTAGGAGATGGTAATGTTTAGAAAAAGTGTGCACTGAACTCCAAGTAGCTGCTTCCAAAATATCTTTAGTAGCTACACCCCTTAAAAAAGCAGTAGAGGTGGCAGTAGCCCTAGTGGAATGAGGTCTGATTCCAGCCGGAATCTCCTTACCATGATGAGAATAACAAAAAGCAATACAATGGCCAATCCACTTAGAAATAGTTTGTTTTGAAACAGGTTTCCCCTGAGAGCCCAAAGCAAAAGAAATAAATAACTGTTGAGACTGTCTGAACCCTTTAGTTCTGCTCAAATAATAACGCAACTGCCTGTGAATATCCAAAGTGTGTAAAATTTTCTCCCCTTTATTTTGGGGATCAGCATAAAATGTAGGCAAATGAATAGATTGGTTCAAGGCCACATTTGAAACCACTTTAGGCATAAAAGTAGGGTTAGTATGCAGGGATACCCTATCCTTATGAAAAATCAGGAAGGGTTCAACTGCCATTAGAGCCTGTAATTCAGATACCCTTCTAGCAGACGTAATGGCCAACAAAAAAGCAGTCTTCCAAGACAAAAACTTCAACTCAGATGTAGCTGCAGGTTCAAAAGGAGGTAAATTGAGTTTTTCCAACACAAAATTGAGATCCCAGGAAGGAGTAGGAGCTCTCTGGGGTCTTATGTTCTTTGCCCCTCTAAGAAATTGCTTAAACAAAGGATGAGAGAATAATGGTGGGTCACAGTCATAGTGAGCAGAAATGGCTGCAGCATGAACTTTACAGAGGAGAAAGACAAACCCTTGTCTAATAATTCTGTAAGATACTGAAGTGAAACACTCAAATTAGGCCCTGAAACATCAAAGCTCTTTGCTTTGCTCCAAATAAAAAATCTCCTCCATTTATCAGCATAAACTTTCCTTGTACTAGGCCTTCTGGCCTCCAAAATGACATTCAAAACTTGTTGAGGAAGCTGCGACCCTCCAGGGTCTAGAACAGAATATGCCAGGCTGTCAGATGCAGGGACTGTATCCTGACATTGAGGAAATGATTGCCTGCCTGGGACAAATGGTGTGGAATTGATGGCAAAGGCCAAGGAGGCTCCCGTACGAAACTCCTCAGCAGAGGGTACCAGTGCTGACGTGGCCAATCTGGAGCTATTAGAATCATGGAGGGCTTGTCCTGTCTGACCTTCAAGAGCACCTTGGGAAGGAGAGGCAGAGGAGGAAAGGCATAGACGTGAAGATTGTTCCAACTGAATGATAGAGCATCCACTTTCCAAGCTTTTGGATGAAACATCTTTGTGCAAAACTTTGGCAACTGGAAATTTAGTGGAGAAGCGAACAGATCTATGTCTGGAGTCCCCCAAATCACTGTCAACTGCCGAAATACATGAGGATCCAACTTCCACTCGTGGGGATCCACCATCTGTCTGCTCAAAACATCCGCTAAGGAGTTCTGTGCTCCTGGCAGAAACCTTGCCTGAAGAGTGAGGTGCAAACTGAGAGCAGTCTCCCACAAAATCATAGCTTGCCTGCAAAGAGGGTAGAATGGGTTCCCCTTGCTTGTTGATGTACCACATGACAGTTGTGTTGTCTGTTTGAATCAACACTTGTCCTGGGTGAAGTAGATCCTTGAAAGCCATCAATGCAAATTGGACTGCTAACATCTCCTTCAAGTTGATATGCAAATGTTGAAGTCTGGCAGGCCATGTGTCTTGAACCCATTTTCCATTGAGGTGTGCTCCGCAAGCCTTGTCTGAGGCATCTGTTGTTAAGATCTGACTCGCCTCTGGTCGGGTCACAGAGAGTCCCTTGTTTAGGTGACATTCCTGAGCCCACCACAAAAATTCCTTTTGAATGCAAGGTATTATCTGAATGACAGTGTCCAAATCGTGGCAGTGTTGAGTCCATACACTTTTGAGATACCATTGTAGCTTCCTCATATGCAGTTTGGCATTGGGAAGCACCAGAATACAAGATGCCATGAACCCCAAGGCTTGAAGGACTGTCCTTGCAGTCAGCCTGGACCGTAGAGACAATTGTTGGAAGTAAAGTGTAAGATTTCTTTGCTTGTCCGGGGTCAAAAAAGCCATCTGAGAGGCTGTATTCAGTCTCACACCCAGAAAGCACATTTCCTGAGAGGGTACTAGACTGGACTTTGTTTCGTTCACAGAATACCCTAGGCACCTTAACACTGCCATAACATACTGTAGATGGTGAAGTAGCTTGTCTTTGTCTTGAGCAAGAATCAGGCAATCGTCCAAATAAGGATAAATTTGTATTCCTCTTAACCTTAAGAAGGCTATCACCGGAGCCAGAACCTTTGTGAACACCCTGGGCAGTAGATAAGCCAAAGGGCAATGCAGAGAACTGATAATGTAAAGTCCCAGCCCAAAGCGCAGGAATCTACTGCAACTGGGCCTGATAGGAATATGAAGATAAGCCTCTTTGAGATCCAGAGTTACCATCCAGTGATCTTTGCCCAACAGAGGCAGAAGTTGTTGCAAAGTCAACATTTTGAATTTTGGAATGTCCAGGTATGTGTTGAGGATAGATAAATCCAAAATTGGCCTCCAAGTGTTTCCTTTCTTTGGTACAAGAAACAGGCGAGAATAAAATCCTAGGCCCACTTCTGACAGAGGGACCTGCTGTATAGCCCCCATTTGAAGAAGTAAAGAAATCTGTTTGTGAGCCTCCACCCTTTGCTGAGGAGGAACGTCTGGCATGCCTTTGAAAGGAGGCAATGTGTGGAAATAAAACTTGTAGCCTCGGTCTATAATGTCCAACACTCATTTGTCCTGGGTGACTAAAAGCCAATTTTGCCTGAAAAGTGCCAACTTTCCTCCCAGAGGAGCTGCCAGACAGGAAGGATCTGGCAGCTGAAGATGCAGGTCATTGGGTCTGTTTACGAAAGGACTGGCCCCTGCCCTCACCTGTAGATTGTGCAGGGGAACTCCACGTTCTAGGCCTGAAAGAACCCTGAGCTCTGCCCCTACCATGTCTAGATCTGCCCCTAGACTGTAAATCAGAGGAAGGGTAAGCCCATCCCTTAGTAGGCCAATTTCTGCTAAACTTAGGGGGCTGCACCTGCAAAAAATCCTTAACAGTCTGCATAGACTTAGCTTTGTCTTCCATTTTCTTCAAGACTGACTCCACAGGAGAACCAAACAAAACTTCAGACTGAAGAGGAGCATCCAAAATTCGAGCTTTAACATGCTCTGACAAGTTCTGATCCTTAAGCCAGGCGTGCCTACGAATAACTGATCCAGTGGCAGCCACCCTGGAAGAAGCCTGTAAAGCATCGAAACCACACTGCAAAGAATGCTTACCCACCTGATCAGAGGCATGAACCAAATCCTGTAATTCCTTACACTCTATGCCCTCTGCCAAAGCATCTACCTTAGACTTTAACTGAGTAAGGAGAAAATTCTGGTACTTCAACATATGAAACTGGCAATTCAAAGCCCTCATTGCTAGAGTGGAAGAGGTATACACTTTTTACCCCACCTATCCAAAGCTCTAGAATCTTTATCCATAGGAACTGGATTCTTTACAACAGAAGCCCTGACACCCTTAGGTCCCTGGCTAATAGTTTCTGGGTCAGCCCTTGGGCTCTTATACAGATATTTATGAGCCTCTGGCACTCTGTAATACCTATCTGGTTTAACCGGTGCAGGAGGCAGAGTCTGGATTAAGGGAAGCCTCAGAGAAAACATCCTGAACAACATCCAAAACAGGAGGTATAGCCAAGGGCCTATGTTGTGGTAAAAACAAAAATTCCCTAAGCCTCTTTCGGGAATCTGAGAAATCCTGACCTTCCCATTTAAAATGCTCCCTCATAGAATGCAGGGATGTTCTTCATCTCACATTGCTGCAGTCATAACCTGTGGGTAGTCTGCTGTCCTCGGTCGGCCCGAATACCAAAGTATTAGGCTGGCGTCGGTCATGGGCACTCAAATCTGACGTCAGTGCGTCCCAGTATTAAAGCGCATGACCGACGTCATATCCTCAGTCCTTTTTGCCGCATGGTCCGAAGCAGAAGCAGCGTTTGCAAGTGCCGTTCGGCGTTCTGAAATTTTCGTATTTCGAGTTTCAGACGGAAACCAAGTTGGGCTAAGTACCCCGTTGGGGAATATTTTTGTTTTTTCTTGCCTCAGTTAATTCCGGATGTCAGAAAAAGTGAATAATTGTATTTCTTGTGGGAAACAAATACCGCATAGGGATTACCACTCTCTTTGTATTCCTTGTTTGGGGCCTGAGCACGATGTGGTCGGGTGTCGCTTTTGTGCTAGGTTTAATAAGCGCACCATTAAACGTAGGTTAGATTGCGCTAGGCTTGTCTTTGGGAAGCGGTGTAATTATAATATGCCGTCGGATCCTCCGACGCCCGCTTCTGCTAAGAAGCGCAAGGATAAGTCGTTAAGGTCCAAGCAGGATGAGTCGTCCGTTCCGGACGCCGGTTCTTTAGAAACTACGCTGGAAGCTGTAGATCCAGCCGAGGTTTCAGCTGAGTCTCAGGGGGAGACTTTGCTTTTGCAAGATGTGGCCTCACAGGAGTCAGGTCAGGCTGAAGGGGCCTCTCAGGTTGCTGTACTCCCTTCTTTGCCTAAGGTGGTTAGGCCTTCTCCTTCAGTCTCTAAGGTACCTTCTAAGGGCAGGCCTGGTTTGCCCTCCTCAGGTGTCAGTCCTAGTTCTGCAGGCTCTGTGCCTAAAAAACACATGCTTAAAATGGCAGAAGATTTAATTTCCTTAATCAGGGGTTCTATGCCCCCTCCAGATAAGAGGCCTAGGGTGGAGCCAGAAGTGGAAAGTTTGGAACAGGTTTCAGATTACTCAGAGTCTTCGGCTGAAGACACTCAGGATTTTCATCCTTATTCAGATTCGGACGCAGAGGATTCCAGTCCTTCTGCTTCTCCTCCAGAGGATTTTTCCTTTTCAGAACCTTGCATTCTATGAGGGAGCATTTTAAATGGGAAGGTCAGGATTTCTCGGATTCCCGA
This sequence comes from Protopterus annectens, assembly GCF_019279795.1. NCBI lineage: Eukaryota > Metazoa > Chordata > Ceratodontiformes > Protopteridae > Protopterus > Protopterus annectens. The sequence goes on along the minus strand of NC_056750.1, from coordinate 180,055,894 downwards.
AAGAGGCTTAGGGAATTTTTGTTTTTGCCTCAACATCGGCCCTTAGCTATACCTCCTGTTTTGGATGTTGTTCAGGATGTTTTCTCTGAGGCTTCCCTTAATCCAGACTCTTTGCCTCCTGCGCCAGTTAAACCGGATAGGTATTACAGGGTGCCTGAGGCTCATAAATATCTGTATAAGAGCCCAAGGGCTGACCCAGAAACTATTAGTCAGGGACCTAAGGGTGTCAGGGCTTCTGTTGTAAAGAATCGAGTTCCTATGGATAAAGAATCTAGAGCTTTGGATAGGTGGGGTAAAAAAGTGTACACCTCCTCCACTCTAGCAATGAGGGCTTTGAATTGCCAGTTTCATATGTTAAAGTACCAGAATTTTCTCCTTACTCAATTAAAATCTAAGGTAGATGCTTTAGCAGAGGGCATAGAGTGAAAGGAATTACAGGAGTTGGTTCATGCTTCTGATCAGGTGGGTAAGTATTCCTTGCAGTGTGGTTTCGATGCTTTACAGGCTTCTTCCAGGGTGGCTGCCACTGGATCAGTTATTCGCAGGCACGCCTGGCTTAAGGATCAGAGTTTGTCAGAGCATGTTAAAGCTAGAATTCTGGATGCTCCTTTGCAGTCTGAAGTTTTGTTTGGTCCTCCTGTGGAGTCTGTTTTAAAGAAAATGGAAGACAAGGCTAAGTCTATGCAGACTGTTAAAGATTTTTTGCAGGTGCAGCCCCCTAAGTTTAGCAGAAATTGGCCTACTAAGGGATGGGCTTACCCTTCTTCTGATTTACAGTCTAGGGGCAGATCTAGACGTGGTAGGGGCAGAGCTCAGGGTTCTTTCAGGCCTAGAACGTGGAGTTCCCCTGCACCATCTACAAGTGAGGGCAGGGGCCAGTCCTTTCGTAAACAGGCCCAATGACCTGCATCTTCAGCTGCCAGATCCCTCCTGTCTGGCAGCGCCTTTGGGAGGAAAGTTAGCACTTTTCAAGCAAAACTGGCTTTTAGTCACCCAGGACAAATGGGTACTGGACATTATAAACCGAGGCTACAAGTTTTATTTCCACACATTGCCTCCTTTCAAAGGCATGCCAGACGTTCCTCCTCAGCAAAGAGTAGTGGCTCACAAACAGATTTCTTTACTTCTTCAAATGGGGGCTATACAGCAAGTCCCTTTGTCAGAAGTGGGCCTAGGATTTTATTCTTGACTGTTTCTTGTACCAAAGAAAGGAAACACTTGGAGACCAATTTTGGATTTATCTATCCTCAACACTTACCTGGACATTCCAAAATTCAAAATGTTGACGTTGCAACAACTTCTGCCTCTGTTGGGCAAAGACCACTGGATGGTAACTCTGGATCTCAAAGAGGCTTATCTTCATGTTCCTATCAGACCCAGTTGCAGGAGATTCCTGCGTTTTCGGGCTGGGACTTTACATTATCAGTTCTCTGCATTGCCCTTTGGCTTATCTACTGCGCCCAGGGTGTTCACAAAGGTTCTGGCCCCGGTGATAGCCTTCTTAAGGTTAAGAGGAATACAAATTTATCCTTATTTGGACGATTGCCTGATTCTTGCTCAAGACGAAAACAAGCTTCTTCACCATCTACAGTATGTTATGGCAGTGTTAAGGTGCCTAGGGTATTCTGTGAACGAAACAAAGTCCAGTCTAGTACCCTCTCAGGAAATGTGCTTTCTGGGTGTGAGACTGAATACAGCTTCCCAGATGGCTTTTTTGACCCCGGACAAGCAAAGAAACCTTACACTTTACTTCCAGCAATTGTCTCTACGGTCCAGGCTGACTGCAAGGACAGTCCTTCAAGCCTTGGGGTTCATGGCATCTTGTATTCTGGTGCTTCCCAATGCCAAACTGCATATGAGGAAGCTACAATGGTATCTCAAAAATGTATGGACACAACACTGCCACGATCTGGACACTGTCATTCAAATAATACCTTGCATTCAAAAGGAATTTTTGTGGTGGGCTCAGGAATGTCCTAAACAAGGGACTCTCTGTGACCCGACCAGAGGCGAGTCAGATCTTAACGACAGATGCCTCGGACAAGGCTTGGGGAGCACACCTCAATGGAAAGTGGGTTCAAGACACGTGGCCTGCCAGACTTCAACATTTACATATCAACTTGAAGGAGATGTTAGCAGTCCAATTTGCATTGATGGCTTTCAAGGATTTACTTCACCCGGGACAAGTGTTGATTCAAACAGACAACACAACTGTCATGTGGTACATCAACAAGCAAGGGGAACCCATTCGTACCCTCTTTGCAGACAAGCTATGATTCTGTGGGAGACTGCTCTCAGTATGCACCTCACTCTTCAGGCAAGGTTTCTGCCAGGAGCACAGAACTCCTTAGCAGATGTTTTGAGCAGACAGATGGTGGATCCCCACGAGTGGAAGTTGGATCCTCATGTATTTCGACAGTTGACAGTGATATGGGGACTCAGACATAGATCTGTTCGCTTCTCCACTGAATTTCCAGTTGCCAAAGTTTTGCACAAAGATGTTTCATCCCACAGCTTGGAAAGTGGATGCTCTATCATTCAGTTGGAGCAATCTTCACGTCTATGCCTTTCCTCCTCTGCCTCTCCTTCCCAAGGTGCTCTTGAAGGTCAGACAAGACAAGCCCTCCATGATTCTAATAGCTCCAGATTGGCCTCGACAGCACTGGTACCCTCTGCTGAGGAGTTTAGTACGGGAGCCTCCTTGACCTTTGCCTTCAATTCCACACCTTTTGTCCCAGGCGGGCAATCATTTCCTCAATGTCAGGATTCAGTCCCTACATCTAACAGCCTGGCATATTCTGTTCTAGAACCTGAAGGGCCGAAGCTTCCTCAACAAGTTTTGGATGTTATTTTGGAGGCCAGAAGGCCTAGTACAAGGAAAGTTTATGCTGATAAATGGAGGAGATTTTTTATTTGGAGCACAGCAAAGAGTTTTGATGTTTCCAGGCCTAATTTGAGTGTTTCTCTTCAATATCTTACAGAATTATTAGACAAAGGTTTGTCTTTCTCCTCTGTAAAAGTTCATGCTGCAGCCATTTCTGCTCACTATGACTGTGACCCACCATTATTCTCTCATCCTTTGTTTAAACAATTCCTTAGAGGGGCAAAGAACATAAGACCCCCACGTAGAGCTCCTACTCCTTCCTGGGATCTCAATTTTGTGTTGGAAAAATGTACTTTACCTCCTTTTGAACCTGAAGCTACGTCTGAGTTAAAGTTTTTGTCTTGGAAGACTGCTTTTTTGTTGGCCATTACGTCTGCTAGAAGGGTTTCTGAATTGCAGGCTCTCATGGCAGTTGAGCCCTTCCTGATTTTTCATAAGGATAGGGTGTCTCTGCGTACTAACCCTACTTTTATGCCTAAGGTGGTTTCAAATGTGGCCCTGAACCAATCTATTCATTTGCCTACTTTTTATGCTGATCCCCAAAATAAAGGGGAGAAAATTTTGCACACTTTGGATATTCACAGGCAGTTGCGTTATTATTTGAGCAGGACTAAAAGTTTCAGACAGTCTCAACAGTTATTTGTTTCTTTTGCTTCGAGCTCTCAGGGGAAACCTATTTCTAAACAAACTATTTCTAAGTGGATTGGTCATTGTATTGCCTTTTGTTATTCTCATCATGGTAAGGAGATTCCGGCTGGAATCAGACCTCATTCCACTAGGGCTACTGCCACTTCTACTGCTTTTTTGAGGGGAGTAGCTACCAAAGATATTTTGGAAGCAGCTACTTGGAGTTTAATGCACACTTTTTCTAAACATTACCATCTCCCTCTTTATTCCAAGTCTAGGGCTGGGTTTGCCACTGCAGTCTTGCAGGGCTTATTAGCAGCCCCCAATGCTTTATGATTTGGCCAACCTCCCTTTACTTTTGCTTTGGGATTCTACCTACAGGTTATGACTGCAGCAATGTGAGATGAAGAACATAGTACAGTTTTGTACCTACCATAAATGTAGATGTTCAAAGATCCACATTGCTGCAGTCCAATTTACCCTCCCTCCTTCCCCTCTGTAGTTTGGAGTGTTTGTTTGTTTAGATTGTAGATATTGGTTGTACATGGGTTTTGGAGATTTTTCTATTTTAGGCTGTGGCCTTTCTTTTTGGGCCTTCTGACATCTGGGGCAAGAAAAGACTGAGGATATGACGTCGGTCATGCGCTTTAATACTGGGACGCACTGACGTCAGATGTGAGCGCCCATGACCGACGCCAGCCTAATACTTTGGTATTCGGGCCGACCGAGGACAGCGGACTACCCACAGGTTATGACTGCAGCAATGTGGATCTTCGAACATCTACATTTATGGTAGGTACAAAACTGTACTTTTCTGAAAAAGAAAAATCCTCTGGAGGAGAAGCAGAAGGACTAGAATCCTCTGCGTCTGAATCAGAATAAGGAGGAAAATCCTGAATGTCTTCAGCTGAAGACTCTGAGTAATCTGAAGAATGTTCCAAACCTTCCACCTCTGGCTCCACCCTAGGCCTCTTATCTGGAGGGGGCATAGAAACTCTGATTAAGGAAATCAAATCTTCTGCCATTTTTAGCATGTGTTTTTTAGGTACAGAACCTGCAGAACTAGGACTGACACCAGAGGAAGACAAACCAGGCCTGACCTTGGAAGGTACCTTAGAGACAGAAGGGGAAGGCCTAACCACCTTATGCAAAGAAGGGAGTACAGCAACCTGAGAGGCCCCCTCAGCCTGACCCAACTCCTGAGAGGCCACATCTTGCAAAATTAACGGCTCCCCCTGAGACTCAGCTGAAACCTCGGCTGGATCCACAGATTCCACCGTAGTTTCTAAAGAACTGGCGTCTGGAACGGACGACTCATCCTGCTTGGACTTTAACGATTTTTCCTTGCGCTTCTTAGCGGTAGCGGGCGTCGGAGGATCCGACGGCATATTGCAATTACACGCTTGCGAAGACAAGCCTAGCGCAATCTAACCTACGTTTAATGGTGCGCTTATTAAATCTAGCACAAAAGCGACACCCGACTACGTCGTGCTCAGGCCCCAAACAAGGAATACAGAGAGAGTGGTAATCCCTATGAGGTATCTGTTTCCCACAAGAAATACAATTATTCACTTTTTCTGACATCCGGATTTAACTGAGGCAAGAAAAGACAAAAATATTCCCCAACGGGTTACTTAGTCCAACTTGGTTTTCAGTCTGAAACTCAGAATACGAAAATTTCAGAACGCCGAACGGCACTTGCAAACGCTGCTTCTGCTTCGGACCATGCGGCAAGAAAGACTGAGGATATGACGTCGGTCATGCGCTTTAATACCACGGCGTACTGACGTCAGATCTGAGCGACCATGACCGACGCCAGCCTAACACTTTGGTATTCGGGCCGACCGAGGACAGCGGACTACCACAGGTTATGGACTGCAGCAATGTGAGATGAAGAACATCCTAGATTAGCCTGGACATTAGGAAGCATTTCTTCACAGACAGAGTGGTAAACAGCAGAACAAACTGCCAAAATGGGTGACAGAGACCAAAGCCAAAACAGCTGTGACATTTAAAGAAGTAAGGGATATTTGGCATGAAAAAGTTCAGCAGGATTTCATGTAAAAAAAGAGAGGGGTACAGATTTTGCAGGTGGACAAGATTAGTAGAGGCTAGGGCTAGTATTCATAAACATGGAGTGCAACAGTGTAGGCTTTGTATGTGGTAAAAAATACAAAGCAATCCATAATTGGCATGTAAAAGTAGTTCACCTAGCACTGACCTGTTGCATAGCTGGAGAAATCCAGATATGCAGTACACATGCAAATAAGGACAGGTTTCCTCAGCTGTGATTCTTAAAGGTGCAAACAATGACAGGACACTCCACAACAGTCACAAACTACACAACTTCAGCCAGTGCCCTGATCATATACAAAGCTGATGTATTGCCCAGCATTACTAAACTCAGCAACACCATTAGATTATTTGACATCAAAATGTGTGTAAAGAAACAAATATGTAGAGTGCATAGTAGCCTCAGATGGCAATGCATCTCCACACACCCTAACACTGGAGTACAACCCTGCTTAAGAGGCTGCATGCTAACTGTATGACTTTGTTAGTCCACATGGACGAGTTAGGAAGGAAAGAGACAGAGGCTGGGGAAATTACAGTAAAGACAAAAAAATAGAGGGGAAGAGGAAAAGGCAGAGAGAACACCGAACTGTGAAAATGAATGAAGACAGAAGAAAAAGAAACAGACTTAGTAAGTAAAGGAACACTCAGAGCAAAATTAAGCCAGAGAGCTCTGTGTTGTTTTTAAGTGAAGATATCGTATTTAAATAGTAGGCTTGTAAAGCACATTTAGATGTGACTCAAGGACATTCGCGAGAGACATTGTGAAAAAGTTTGCGGGTGAACATCTTAGAATGCTACACAGAACACAGGACAGAAGAGAGAAAAAAAGTGAGAAATTGGAATATGAAGTATTAGGGGACAGAGACAAATAAAGTGACAGGGTAAACCTTTCATTACATTTTACATTAACTATTCCTTGATGTTGACCACTTCTATAAATATATATTTTTAAGAAACAAGGTGAGTTTCTATGAGCTTGAAAAGGATTAGAAGATTAATCCCTTAGAGTGTCTTGCTCTCAAATTTGACACCATAATAACACTTAGCTAGACAGAACAGAAACTGTCTGTGGTTTACTACCACTCTGCATGCTTGCACAAATGCTATAATGTTTCTGACAGTGTCTAACAGGCCTCACAACATGGCAATACTCAACCAGTAAAGGGTTATAATACAGCCATTAGCTTTACTTCACCGGCTGATCAAAGCTCATTTCTCTGAGAGGTGCTTAAACACATGATTCCCCACAGACCCTTTAAATGCTTAGTCCCCTACGGAGACATGGGGCCTTCGATTTTTCTCTGCACTCCAGATGTACACTAGCCCCCGCATGCACACACATACACACACTCCTCATCCATCTGCTTAGGAACATGAAATAAAAAAAAGGTTTTTACTAAAGTAGAAATAATAGCAACATATTTCTCTAAAACAAATCAATACCAAGAATCAATGAAACATTCTTTAAAGAAATGTTTCTGTTAATAATGACATTTTCTGAAAACAACTATAATTGAATTTTTCTTTCAATTACAACTATTTTTTTCTACTTTCTTTAAGGTCACAGGATATCACAATTATGGCTATATCTTCAAAATAATGCTTTCCCAAATAAGATGCAATATGGTAACTGATCCTGAGATGCATTTTTCACAAACTAGCGATAAAAATGGAAAATAAGGCTCATAGTATAATCAGCTCATGTATTTACAGCTTAAATGATTTTATGGTTTACACTACTACCTGTCTTTGTGTGAGGTAATAATTAAGTAATAACTTTGCATTTGCTTATAAACCAGAGAATTCCAGGCTAAGAAATCTGTCCGACGATCAATGAAAGCAGATCTGCTTGATATAAAATGAAAATATAGATACCTTTTTCAGCTTAGAAAATACTAGAGTTTATCAAAGGAACCCATCATTGAAACAGGCATTCATCATTCTAGAAAAAAAAAATCACAAAATGATTCATAATTTTAGTAGCATAAATAATAAAAAGTTATTCTTGTTTAAACAGGACACAAAAATGTCACATCAGATTTTGGCCTCAGCATCAAAAGCTGTTGCATAAATTCAGAGACATACTGAATGGTTGGCAAAGCTAAATTAAAAATACAGTTTAATAAGCAGACACTTAGGCCGTCTGAAAAATATCTAAGTTTGGGGACTTACAATTGTTAATGCATCCTATAATTTCTCAAATAGTGAGGCCTGTCTCCACTGAGAGACCTCAGCCTATTTAAGAAGAGGCTGAGGCACATCTGAAAATGTGCATTTAAATCTGTATTTGCTGTTAAATGGAAGTGGGCTTATTGCAGAATGTACTACTTGGCAATTAATGTGCATCTGAGTGCAAATCAATGGTAAAAGAATAGTGTATTGTACACATTTTTGTGCTCTGAGGAAATTGAGTTTCAACAGACTGCTTTTAATAGCATGTGTAGACTACAAAGCAGGGGCTACACATAAACTTCTTAAGCCTCTACAGGTGGGACCTGGGAGTTACTGCAAAACAACATATTACTGAAATACCAGTGCTGAACTGGTTTATTTTGTCACACGATATGCCCTGCTTTGTATAATTTACTGGGATTCTCTGACAACAGTGGCAAATTGTTTTAAGTCATGCCATCTTAAGAGATCCTGGGCCCTTCACCTAAGATCTAATACAACAATGTCCCCAGGTAAAGCCAGTAGGGCAATAACTGGTGCCAGTTTTTACCACCTGCATCAATAACTATCCTTAGCATTCATTTCACATTTTTTAAACCTCTTTACTAATCCATCAGTCTGTGGATGGTAGACTGATGTATCCAACTGTTTGACTTTAAAGCATTGACATATCTAATGTAATACCCTTGAGATAAAGGGACTGCCATGGTTACTGCATATTGCAGATGAGGAAGAGACTGAGTAAAATTGCCAAAAAAGAAGAGCCAAAACTCTTGTTAAATCTTCTCTAAGTACAGATGAATTCCAAGAGAATTTCGTCTTACTAGTTTGCAATATGTACATGAAACATAAAACATTACTTGAAATTATTACATTAATGTAAAAAGGGCAAATTATGTCTGTGTATAACTGCTGTATTCTTTTTACAACTGTTTGCTGTATTGGTCATAAGGAAATATTTTTATAGCTTTACAGATGAAAAAAATGCAATAATAAATATAAATGGCATTACTCTATTTTTAACTGATTACTTCTAATGATTGCAATGGGTATTTTTTGTACTGTATTAAATGTGTTATTTGTACAGAGTATGAGAGTTACACACTGCCTTTCAAGTAGTCACAAGCACTTGCCATATAAATTATTCGGAAGTGTGCATAAGCATTACTCATATCATTCTTCCCAAATACATAATCAGTTCCCATACAGAAGTTTTACTTCAATAAAGATTTTACTGTAATATTTCAATAGTATGTGATATGGCATCTAAACACGATGTGTGGATTTATTGTGTTTTCTCTTTTGTCTCTCCCCACCCCTTTTTTCTGTATTTTTCTTATTTGGATTATGCATTTCTTTCTCTTTTATCATTTTGTTTCTCTCCCATTTATTTTCCTTTTTTTTTCACATATTCAAATCCCTCCAGAGTGGGCTGGGCACATACTTCATAGGCTATGGAATGGTCACCCTCTGTCTATCTGGGGACATCCTCACAGGGTTGGGGTGAAGGCACCAGTCTGGCAGGCACCTCAGTACATGCCTGCTTGGCAGGCCTCACTGATAGGGGGGGGTTCAGAGCTTGTTAGTGGATGTACTGGTGGAGATAGTGGACAGAAGAATTCAGCCTTTCAAAACCTCTTTTCATTGTATGGAAGATGCTCTTTCTCAGTTAGCGATGACCTCTGCAGCAATAAAGGCCCCTATCCACTCAACATTGGGGTCCTCCACTGCAATACCATGTAGCAGTGGACAAGTTTGAGTGTCTGTTGACTGAGACTCCTGTTGGCACTTCCTCAGCCCTTCTTCCCTTATTCCTTCTCCTACAGCTTGTTACCTATTTCCCACTCACACTACCCTCTCAAAAAAAAAAAAAATTGGTTGTCTAATTTGCAACTTCCTAATGCTGAACTTTACACAACTTACTCTTTTGTGAGAAACTGGAGTGTTTTTAAGACAGATTTCACTTTTCTTTATGCATTGCAAATTACTTTCATTCACCTTATTTGCATATCTGTGTGGTGCTTCTATTTGCAGATAACCTTCAGTCATTTGCAAAGCCCCAGACTAAGAATGCCAGCCTTAATGTACAATTCAAAGATACTGGTTTGGTCCCTTATAGACTATGGATAATTTTTAACATCTTCAAGGACTATAGAACACTGAGCTGTTTGGATGACAATGTTCAATTCATACATTTTCACAAAGACTTATTTCCCCCTGTGACATCTCTGTTCTTGGCCAGTGATCAAGGAGCCTCAATCCTCACCACAGACACCAGTGAGGGACATTCACTTGAAACAAAAATAGATACACAGTATTTCCAGATGCAGCTTTCTGTACCAAGCACAATTTCCCTTAAGAGCACACAGGGAACACACTCAGTCTGGGTTTCCCTCTATCTCTCCAGGTCCCCAGTAAGACTCCCTACTGGCACAGCTTTAGAGCTAAGTCCTCAGCCGAGTGTTCCAAGCCAAGTCTTCCATCATCATTCTCTGTGAAACCAGTGTTCTGTGTCCCTGCTCCAAATAGCGGACACACACACACTTTGAGATTTGATTCTCTCTCTCTCTCTCTCACACACACACACACACACACACACACACACACACACACACACACACACACACACACACACTTCAGAAAGGCTGGCACAGCTTTACTAGTTCTACCCCCTTGGCCCAGACTATAAGATAGATTCACTGTCACTATCCAGCTACTTTAAGGCTTTTACAAGGGTACCCAATTATACTGAGTAACATTAATACTAATACAAATGGTAGTGTTTGACCAATGCAGCAGGGATTTCAGGAGCGGCCATAGGTTCACCAAATAAATATAAGTACTCTCAAATTTTAAAATATTTTCTAAAAGACCAGCTACAATGAAAAGCTTAAATATACTGAATAAATAATAAAATATCATGAAGATATTAAATATCTATTTAGAATAAACAGAGGGCCAGATTCAGGAAGCCTCCGTGTAAGAGTTATAACTCTTACACGGAGGCTGCTTTAATGTGATGTCAGCATGTCATGCATATGCATGAGGTGCATGAGGCATGCTGAATCACACCAGTAACTCTTACACGGTCCGTGTAAGAGAGTAGGGGGCGTGTCTGTAGGCTAAGCTCTGCAAGTGGACACGCCCCCGGAAAACTATAATGGCTGAAAGTAAACAGCCACGAGAAAGGCCATGAAAATGTGAATAAACACACTATACAACACATGCCCCGACTGGCCATCAGTGTATAAAGTGAAGAGATGTCATAAAGTAAATGAAAACCTTTTTTTTTTTTTGTTAAACCCGTAAATGTTTGCTACTGTGTGCGGCGGGTGTGCTACTAGCAATCACATTTAGCAGTCAGGAAAAGGATATAAGAACTAAATATGCAAAGTAAGCCAAGAAATAATAGCTTAGTGGTAGAGTACCGCCCTATGAGTAGGCAGGCAGGGTTCGAGCCCCTACAACAACCTTTTAGTTATTTTTGTAAATAAGCACTAAAAAGCCCCCAGACAGTATTGTACAAATGTAAATGTATTCCCTTTTGTAAAATGGAATGAAACAGAGCATATATTTTGAAGTAACATAAGAATAAAAATAGTCAGAAATGTACTGATAGCTAAGCTGCCGTGAGACAGAGTGCCCGTAGCCGAGTAGTGTTCAAAAAGCTGCAAACTGCGTGCCCATTGCCAAGCAGCGGATAAACAGGCTGAAACTGTGTGCAATTAGCTGAACATGTGTGTCACTAGCCAATTAAGATTTATCCCAGCGCACACCGTTTGCGCGCCGCTCCCACAAGCTAACTGCCAGTGCGCATGCGTTACCTCCGCGCAAACGAGCGCAGAACAGGTTTAAAGTGCTTAAAAGTGCCTTTATGGCACTTTGATTGACAGGTCCTGTACTCA